>NC_081420.1:97685865-97900865 GCF_949786415.1 Peromyscus eremicus | reverse complement strand
TCAGGATTTACTGCATAATAGTAACTTCACAAGGTTCAGCACTCTCAAGAGGAGCAGCTTTCTAGATAATTCCACCTACTCTGGCTGAGGCAAATGCAGGTTATTTTATTTAAACCTTAAGTTATTAAATAGACTCGTCTCGCATCACACAGCGAATCTGTCTGTACATCCATGTTCATGTATGTGGTTACAGAAGAAGACAAGTTAAATTGGCTGCAGCAGGGTTTGAGAAGCAGTCGAGAAAGTCTGTGTTGGTCAGATGATCATATGAACCAGACCAGCACCAAGGAGGAGTTACTGCTGTGGTTGTCAGTCAGCGGTCCAGAGGGAAGCTGTGGAGTCCAGCTGTGTGGTGAAAGGCTGAACCAGGGTCTGAGAGGAGGAAAAGGGAGGTTCAGGTCCAGGCGGGCAAAGCAGTGCGTGGACAGGCAGTTGAGTACGCTGTCTCAGCAGTGGGGCACTGGGGTGGGAACGAAGGCCCAGGGATAATCAGGAAATCCTCTGCTTGTTGGTCCTTGACCCCTGTATCAGGTGTCGGATGACAGATTGCTGTGGGGTAATTCCACCATGATGTTAGGTGTCTGTCACTCTCTGGGATCCAGGTGCTGGAGTTACACCCTTTCCTTGGTCTGATGTGTATGGTTCAGATTGCTGTGGGGTAATCCCCACCATGATGTTAGGTGTCTGTCACTTTCTGGGACCCAGGTGTGGGAGTTACACCCTTTCCTTGGTCTGATGTGTATGGTTCATTCCTGAGCCTGGTTTCCCTGATTTGATTTTAATACACCCCTGGGACCCTTTCTGCAGTCTCAATTCTCCCCAGTAAATTTATAGAGTGGTTCCCTTTCAACTACTAGGGATAAGTCACTTATTACTTCTGCTGTATGGGTGGTACCTAGAAGATGCTACAGTTTGTGGGTCCACCCAGGGTTCTCTCAAAGTGGAGTCAGAAGCTCCAGATAAAATGGAATCTCTCAAGGCTTGAAAAACCATGGTTTTACATAATGGAGTAGCCTAGATAGAGTGATAAGGCTTGATGAGATCGAGGGCATGACTTGATTTCACTGGTCACATCAGACTATTTCTGCCTCCCACAGTTCCTGGTGGGAAGGGCTCACATTTGGGTCCATGTGAGTATTCCAAGAAAATGACCCAGTGGCAGCGGGTCTCATCTGAAAGTTCTTAACCAAACTACTTAGAGAATAAATTATTTCTCTCACATTACATAATAGAGGCTTTTATATAAACATACATGAAAATGTTTGGCCTGGTTTAGAAATTTTTAAGCTGCCTTCATTTTCTCTTTTTCCTAAGAACCTGAAGATGTAAGTCTACCATCAATTACACGATGGCTTTTTCTTCTATTCTCTTGGAGTTCACCATTAGGACCTAAACTGGAGAGGGATGGGGGTTGCTAAGAGCTTAACTGCTTTCTCATTTTGGGGACATCATGGAATTTTCCTCAGAGGTCTGTGGTTTGATGCATTAACAAACCCCTCAGGATACAGGCTTTGCAAAGGGAATTGTGTGAGCATCTTAAAAACCAAGGCATGCATCTTTCCTAACAGAAAGCATTAAAGATTCAAGTCAGATTTGGACCAGCGGCCATAGTAATGAGAAAGTTGTCAAAGCCATTCATCAGGAAGGAACAGGGGAGCTGGGGTCAAAAGGATGGGGCCAGGGGTGGCCGAGAGTCTCAGCAGCTTGAGTCTCTTGGAAGTGACACAGCGGAGCAGGTGGAAGGCTCTCTGCAGTGGAGGTTGGAAGTTTCCCTTGCTTTCCCGGTCCTCTCATTTAGCATGTCTGGGCTTAGAAGGAATGGGGCCCGCTGGCCAAGGGAAGAGGTGAAAAGGTATATGCAGAAGATACGAGGCAGGCCAAAGGAGCTTAAAAAGTTAAAAGCTTCTAGAAAGTTTGTCTTGTATCCCTTCTTGAAAAATGATGCTTCAAAGAATAATAATGAAGATAATAGCTAACGTTCATCAGATGCCTACTACATGCCACACACTGTGTTTGGTACACACACGACAAGGAACTCGAGTTTATTAGTCATCAGGGAAATGTACACATAAACTATGTTATATTAGCACTGTATCCGCTCAGAGGGACAAAATGAAGACATTTGAAAATACCAAGTGCTGCTGAGGGTGTGGAGCAAGTCAGTCTCCACAGCACTGCCAGGAGGCCATCAAATGGAGCCGCACGTTTAGCAAACTGGCTGCCAGTGTCTCCGTCCGGCTGAGAAAGTCCACTTGACCCAGAAATTGTGTGTGTAGATTCACCAGAAGCTACCAGAACTTTTCATAGCTCCCAACTGGAAGCAACTGCTTACCAACAGAAGAATGGATGAGCAAAGCACATTATATCTATAACGTTGACTAGTGCACAGCATGAAAGTGAACCCTATTCATGTTACTTTATGGATGAGTCTCCCTGACTCCTCCCAGGAGGTCTACAGTGTGGTTTCTATTATTGCCTGTAGCTAGAGTTTTTCTGCCTGGCCCACAGTCAGGACAAATCTCTTTCACTGGCCAGTCCCACAGCCACTCAGACCCAACCAAGTAAACACAGAGACTTATATTGCTTACAAACTGTATGGCCGTGCCAGGCTTCTTGCTAACTGTTCTTATAGCTTAAATTAATCCATTTCAATAAATCTATACCTTGCCACATGGCTCGTGGCTTACCGGCATCTTCACATGTGGCTTGTCATGGTGGCAGCTGGCAGTGTCTCTCTCTCAGCCTTCCACTTCCCAGAATTCTTCTCGTTGTCTCACCTATACTTCCTGACTAGCCAATGGCCAATCAGTGATTTATTTACTGACCAATCAGCAACACACTTGACATACAGACCATCCCACAGCAATTGCCTTCATTTTACAAAGGAATAAACTGGACCCAAAGAGTTGTTACTTGCCCAAGGCAAGGAAAGTAGGAAGTCCCATAGCTGAGATTCAAACCCTGACAGTTGAGTTCTCACCCTTAGCCCTAGGTGTCCTTGCTCTCAGCTTCTGGCCTTAGGAGCAGCAGGCACTTGGGATGTGTGATCTCTCAGCATGACATCTCCAGGGATGCATGGTGGAGCTGGTGCAGGCTTCTCCTGCAGGAGGAGCCTATCAGCTAACTTTGATTCCATATGCCAAGCTCTATGCATTGACACATTACCCAGAGTGTAATGTTTGATTTTCACAGTGGCCCATTCCTGCAGAAACTGTCCCTAGAGCCATTTTTATAAATGGAGAACTACAATGAAGAGGGATTTGTTCAAAGTCAAACAGCTAATGTGTGGTGGAGCCGTGACTCAAAGTCAAGTCTGGTGCCCGGAGTCTGTCTGTCCCCCTCCACCTCCTTACTTCTTCTCACCTCTAGCCAGAGCATCAAAGCTACAGAACGTTCCTGGTCACAGACTTTGCATCCTTTGAGCTATGGCCCTTGTCAACAACAATCAGAACTTGAGACTAAACCACCGACAGTTTATGTGGTCAGTTGGCTTCTGAGCAAGCCACCTGCTGTAGGTCCTCCTCACTGTTGTCGAAGGAAGGGAAAGGATGCATGCACTCAGTCACCGCTGCATCCTTTTTGGAAACAAAACCCCAAAAGTCTGTAAGTCAAAAGTCTGTAGCTTTTCAACTTCTGTGTCAGAGTTGCCATACAGCGCCCAGGCCAGCTGTGAGCGTGGCCCCCTTCTATCTGCTGAAGGGACTAGAGAAAGAGAGGAATAACTCCCCCCACCCCATGCTGCTGCTTCCTGTATTGAGAGGGACAAATAATTGTGGGGATTCAGTTGTCTTTGGCCTGGGGGTATTGGTGGAGATACAAGAAGGTAGGAGAATTGGGACATTGTTAACATTCTGTCAGGATTACAGAGCTTTGTTGTCTCCAGTGTTAGTCATTACAATAGCCCCCCACCAGTACCAGCCCTTCTCCCTGATGGACCTTTTCACAGCTCCCAAGCTGTGAGTCCTTCCCCAAACACAGAACAGTGCTGAACATTGCCAGGCCCTTGCAAATGCTGACTCTTGAGCTTAGAGCATCTCTTTCCTACTTAACAGCCTCTGACCACTTTTCTAGATGAAGCTCACTATGCCCTGCACAGTACTCCTAGAATATTTTCCTTTCTTCTAGCCCATGGAATCCTGGGTATTATAGTGTATTGTAAATATTTTCCATCCTGTCTCTAGAGTAGACTGTGATTCCTCATGGGCAGGAGCTATGATATCCCCCTCCATCCCTGATATCTGTTGATACCTGCTTCTCCAGGTGTTTGGAGGATGAATCCAAAAGCACAGAGCTTCAAGGTATGACTGAGGTTCTTTTCAACTCTAATACATCCGTGGAAAAATCATACTTGGGTCAGGGAGATGGCTCAGTGGGTAAAAATGCTTGCTGTCCAAGTCTCACAATCTGAGTTCGGTTCCTGGGGGCCACATAAAAAAGGCTGGATATGATAGCATGTATCTGTAACCCTAACCCTCCTCTGGGCAATGGGAGTTGGAACAGGAGAATTGCCCTGAAGCTTGTGGGCCAGCTAGACTGCTGAATGCAGCAGCAAATGCAAGAGAGACCGCCTCAGGATCAGAGTGGAAGGTGAGGACACACACACACACACACACACACACACACACACACACACACACAGCCACCCTCTTCTCAGGCCCACATTCCCCTCTCTTGTCCCATTATTCACTGTCTCACCCAAAGGTGCTTCTTGTCATTCCAACATCAGTACAGAAACTCTAGATGCTACAGTAACATGCTCTGCCCCAGCTCAGCCTTCTCCTCCAGGCAGGTGTTGGAAAGAGGGCAGAGTTCCAGTGATTGGAAGGAACTGTGGGTGGGGGACAAGAGCCTGTCTGTTCTCCCAGCTTCTGACTCCATTGATGGGTTAATAAATAGCAAATGCTTTCAGAAGCCAGCTTTGTTTTTTGTTTTTTGTTTTTTTTTGTTTTTTTGTTTTTCAAGACAGGGTCTGTCTGTTTAGTCCTTGCTGTCCTGGAACTTGCTATCACTTTGTAGACCAGGCTGGCCTCGAACTCAGAGATCCGCCTGCCTCTGCCTCTGGAGTGCTGAGATTAAAGATGTGCACCACCACCTGGTTTCAGAAGCCAACTTGTAAAACAATAAGCTGCCTTTACAACAGCAGTTGGGCAGACAGTGCAGCGAGGCCCATCCTTCCTGCTGTCAGCCTCTTGCTTGTGTCTGGCAGAGTTGTTACTGTTAGTGAACCTCTATTGGTGGGTTATTATTTTCACATTTAGTTCATTATTGATCCAGACTTCTGTAGTCTTTTCCTCATGTCTTCTTTCCTATTCCAGGATTCTTTAGTGGTTTCATCTCCCTAGCCTCCTTTCTGCTGTCATGATATTGCAAATTTTCCATGTTGGCCTTGAATGTTGTGAGGCACACTAGTCAAGTAGAATGTGGGATACCATCTCTTGGAATTTGTCTGACATCTTTCTCATGATTAGACTGAGGTTATGGGCTGGTAGCAGATCACAGAGTCAAAGCACCGTTTTCATCAGATCATCAGAATAAACAGACTTTTAAACAGTCACATCCTCCAATTTATGTTGCCTCCATGTTCCTGGTCTCAATCAATGTCAAGAAATCTCACTTACTTCCTTTTTCTTCTATCTAACCAGCTGTCCATTTCTAAGATGTTTCAGTCCCTGGAATGTTGGTATTTTCTCCGTTTTCCTATCCATCCTACTTCTAGATAATCCTAGATTCCTATGTTGTTTTTACCACAAACAATTATCATAGATTCCCAATTAGTCTCCTTGATTCTCCCTGCCCCCTCTCCATTCTCCCAAAAACCCTCAAGTAATTTTTTTTTCTTAACATCAACCCTCTCTTCAGAAATTCTGGGATGGTTCCCATTACCTACAGAGCAATGTTCCAGGTCCTTAGTGTGGGATTCAAGGCTCTTCAGGCACTGGTTCCAAATGCTCTTGTTTGCTGTGGTCAATATTAGTTTCCTGGTTTCATGTTAAGTGGCTTATGGGAGTCTATTTATCTCAAGCATTAATTGGCATTTTTGTAGAACAAACTGTCTCCGGTAGAGTCAATAAAATGGTGCATGCTTATGTGTGATGTGCAGACCTTCCTAGAGATGAATCTCTCTCTCTCTCTGCAGGTCATGGCTTTTGGTGGGGGAAACTACCCATGCCCTAGTTTGGTGCCTGCCAACTTGCAGCGTCAAATTAGAGAAGATGACAGGGGAAAAGATGGTACCAGGAGAGTGTCTGGAAGTCTGTGTGGGTGCTTGTCTTTTCAGTGGCTGAACAGAGCATCTTTTATCTTACTGTTTCCGTGGGTCAGGAAACCTGGTGCAGCTTCCTGCCTCCTCTGGCTAAGGGCTTCTCACAGGTTCCTCCTCATCCAGGTGGCGGCTTCTCCATTCATTTTCTCATTTTGATCACACTTTCAAAGACCTGCCAGCCAAACCTCACTTCCTTTAAACTTTCATAACACAGAAAGCCCCAGTCACACTCCAGGGATGGCATTTAAATGTAACGTTGAATTCTTCCTTGCCTGGGATAGCCGGCTGTCTGTTTCATTAGATGGGTAAAGCACCCCTTGTGCTTGGAGGTCTGAGAGGGCTGTGCTACATTTTAATGAACAAAAATAAATTGCCTTTCAGATTCCATCTGCCACTTGTTCACACAAATCCAGCCTTCATTATTAAAGTTTAAAGGTACACGAGAAATTTGTGAGAAGCTTTCAGGTAGCTTGCTGAGGGATGCAGGAACCAGAGACCCCCTTTATCATGTGCTCTCCAATACTAGATGGGGAGAAGGCTAAGGATGTGGAGAATAATAGCAGAGAGAACAGGAGCCATGGGTCCAGGCATGCACCTGGGCAAGTGTTTAGACATGTCTCTGGATTAGCTAATCACCATCTTTGCATGTTTATGAATACAGGGTCACTAGCGACTCAGTGACACTCTGCTAGCTGTAGGGAAAATGGGGACTGTGTAGAAATAATTACAAGGGACTTAGAAACACTTTCATTTCTTTTTTTTTTTTTTTTTTTTTTTTGGTTTTTCGAGACAGGGTTTCTCTGTGTAGCTTTGCGCCTTTTCTGGGACTCACTTGGTAGTCCAGGCTGGCCTCGAACTCACAGAGATCCGCCTGGCTCTGCCTCCCGAGTGCTGGGATTAAAGGCGTGCGCCACCACCGCCCGGCACACTTTCATTTCTTGAGCTCCCATGTAACAAACTATTTTCTGAGCGTGGAACAAGAAATGTTAGTCCAGAATGGGAAACATCCTCAGAACAACGGATAAAGCAGCAGCTACCACCAACTGGACTGGCACTGGCCTAGGAATCCGTTATCCCTGCTGGTGTAGAGTGGTTCATTCTCGCGTGGCACTGGAGGAGTCTGGTGGTGAGAGTTGCCAGCAGAAGAGTGAAGCTTGCTTGTGAAGAGCTGAGTCAGACGCCTGGCAGGGCGAGACTATGGGAACTCTGAAGAACACAGATGAACTGTTGTGTCGTTCTACCTGGCTTTGAGCTTACGTCTTCATCTTCATCGTGGCTCTCAGGAAATATACACGTGCAAAGGTGTACACATATGCACACACAATACACACACCCTGCCCTGTCCACCCATGCGTGTGTCAGACACAGCGTTCCTCTGCCCAGTTTTACCCTCATTAATTGAACATTGAAGAAAACAATTGAAATGTTTCCTTTTTGCCTATTCTCAATGCCATGACTGCCTTGACTAGGCCAGGCAGATAATATTTGACTTAGCACATAGCTCTGCAATGTTACTGCCATTTATTTTAACTTCATTTCTCCTCTCCTATATCCCCGTAAAGGAGAGCCATTTCCTCAAGTCCTAACATCGTTTTAGATTTCCCCTCACTGTTCTTGCCCTTTCAAAAGTCGATCCTTCTGCGCTCAAAGTCATAACCATCTCTAGAGTATTGGCGGTGGGAGGACTAAGTCCTATTTGGGTCATTCCTGGCTTCTATTAACCCCTCTGATGTGTCCATCTGCTTTTCTAATGAGCCCAGGGGCCTGAGGACTCCCCCAAACCTCAAAGTTAGTTTAATGGCAGGATGAGGACAATGAGGATGTTTTTAACTTTGACTTTCTGTTTTCCTGTCGATGTTCAGCCCAGTGAGGTATGGAAGACCACGGGCTCGGCACCCGCCCCGTCGGCACCCGCCCCGTCGGCACCCGCCCCGTCGGCACCCGCCCCGTCCGCACCCGCCCCGTCCGCACCCGCCCCGGTGGTCTCTGTCCTCCTTCCTCTTAACGACCTGGCTCCTGCACCTTGTCACTACACCTGAGTAACGACCCGACGACACACCGGTCTGAGTCAAGATTGCCAGCGAGAGTTTTGTAGTTTGTGAAGAAGCACTTTCATGCCCATGACCTCCATGAGCTATGAATATTTTGGAATGGGGGAGGCAGGTGTGATTGGATGTGTTTTGTAGACTTCAGTACTGATGGCCAAAGAGGACACAAGATGTACTCAGAATGATTAGGTTTGTGAGTATCAGCCCTGAGTTTCAAATACTAGGACTTATTCTGTTACATCATGGCCCTATCTTCCTACTCTTTGTGCTTTCAAGACCCTTTAAAGTGATTGGTACTCAAATAACTTCAGCTGAATGAGGGAATGATGATACTTCTGACAACTCAGGCCTTTCTCCTGGTTGTTCCAGAGAGACTTTAAACTTACTGAAACCTCCTTTGGAGAGCCATAAAGCACTGTAGCAAGTACTGTGATTCCTCCCCTTTTTCTAGGCTGAAAAGGGATCAGGGCCCACAGCATCTTATCTGCAGAGAAATACACCATGTGAGGGCAGAGCGAAGAGCCTGCCCCTCACCAATGACTTTGTCCCTTCAGAACAGGTTGGGTCCATTTAATTCAGTCATTAAGAGAGAGTCGTGCATTATTCTTTCTCTGGAATGCTTTGTTCATCTTTTAATCTCAGTTTTTTTAAAAAATTCAGGATTTGGGACTGAACCCAAGTCTTGTACATGCTAGGCAAGCGCTGTACTACTGAACAATGCCCCCAGCAAGCGCTGTACTACTGAACAACGCCCCCAGCCCTCACTTTGGTGATTGACCACTCTCTCCCTAGTGACTTTTCTTAACTGTTTTTTTCCTGTTAATGAGGGGAAGCCCTAATTTCTGTGGCTTAAAAGGCAGACCCAGTGTTTACCACTATGTGGGACATGGCTGTGTTCAACTGGTCAGGCAGTGAGAGATACCTTATGGCCATCAGGGTTCCCAGACAGGCAGTATTTGTAGCTAAGGGATTGTGGAGGAGGCCAGGCTTCCAACAGCATTGCCCCAATTCCACTCTGAGACGCCCCACTAAATAAGGCTGCAGTTTGGTCAAGGTGGGATCTGTGGGGAGATGAGGAAGTAAAAACTGTGATCTGAATATACTGTGTGAAATTTATTTTCAATAAAAAATAAAGAGCCTAGTAACTTCAAGAAAGAGAGAGAGCAAGCAAGCAGGAAGGCTGAGCAAGCAAACCACAAGGAGCAAGCCAGTAAGTAACAGTTCTCCATGACTTTTGCTTCAGTCTTGCTTCCGGTTCCTGCCCTGACTTCTCTTCATGATGGATTAATATCTGGAAATGTAAGATAAAATAAACCCTTTGTTCCCCAAGTTGCTTTTGGCCATGGTGTTGTTTTATCACAGCAATAGAAACCCTAGCTAAGACATCTGCTTATGCATTTGTGGGGGCAGGGGGCAGGGCTGTGTGGAGGTCAGAGGACAACTTGCAGTTCTTCAAGTGTATGAGTCTTGAGGATTAAACTCGGGTTGTCATGCTCGGTGGCAAGTTCTTCTATCTCTTAAGCCATCTCGCTGGCCCTCCATCGTTTTCTTAATCTTAGATCTTCTCTCATATGCTTCTAGTACATACTCATATGATGGCATCATATCATGAATCAGTCCCTGACCTTGGGTGCAAGTGTCCATTGCTGTTTAGATTCTATCTCATCAGCCATTAGATGGCTTTTGCGTGCTCACTAGTGCCTGGTAGCTCCCAATAGGTGCTTCTTCCTGGCTCTCCCCTTGACAGCTAGTCACTGGGATGTGCTGTTGGAAGACCCTAGAATCATATTTTAAATGCATCTAAAACCAAAATAAAACCTGAGTTTACAACCTAGACATGTGTTATGACATATCAATATTCCTCAGGCCATGCAGTATGACATACTTTCTGGTTACAAGTAAAACAACAGGTAGTTAAATGTGGTGTGCATGATATTTATTCTTGGACCCTGTAAAAGCTTATAACAATTCTTCTCATTGTTGCATGAATTTCTAAAGGTCTTTTAAATAAAAACCTGGAGCCAGAATATTGGGGTAAATGCTGAAAGATCAGAGAGACAAAGGAACAAGCCAACTCTTACCTCTAGGGCTTTTCAGCCTGAAAAGGCCTCCAGTTCCTGTCTCCTCACACCTTACATACCTGTCTGTGCCCAGCCATCACTTTCTGGGATTAAAAGTGTGTGTGCTTCCCAAGCAAAGGCATGAGATCTCAAGTGCTGGGATTAAAGGTGTGTGCCACCACTGCCTGGCCTCTATGTTTAATGCTGGCTGGGCTCTTCCTTTATGTCCTACCTCTGCTCCATTTTGTTCAGCAAATGATCTCCTCACAAAAGGCTCCCTGCTGTGAGGCTCACCTTCATCAATGTGGCCCCTGGTTTGCCATTCAGACCTCACCGTCGGTGTCTTCAGAGAGGCTTTGGACCCCTTCCCTAGGCTACCACTTCATAGAGATTTATTCTCTGTCCTTTTTATTTATTATACAGATGTTCACCTTAGAATCCAAGCTTCGTGAGGGCAGAAATTCTATCCACTTTATCTCTTAAAACTTAAATTCCCAGTGTGAGGTGACAGTGTCTTGAAAGAGGCAGTTAGTCCTTGATGGTGAAAAGAATCTTTATGTATGTATATATGACACAAATATAGAAGGAGTTGGCTCGCTGCATAGGAGCTCTTGCTGTGCAAGAATAAGGACTTGAGTTCAGATGCCAGCACCCGTGTAAAAAGCTGGATGTAGTCGTGCATGCCTGGAACCCCAGCGGTGGCTCTGCTTACTGGCTGCCAGCCTAGCTCCAGGTTCCGCGAGAGACCCTGTCTCAAGGAAATAAAATAGAGAGCAACAGAGCAAGATATGTGACATTGTTTTGTGGCCCACATACCTGTGAGCTTAGGTGCACACGCCCCTCTCAGTGTGCTCATACACCAGAGACACATATATTACACCCACATGCATACATACTGTCTTAGTTAGGGTTATCATTGCTGTGATGAGACACCATGACCAAAAGGAAGTTGGAGAGAACAGGGTTTATTTTTCTTACATGTCCCAATGATAGTCCACCACTGAAGGAAGTCAGGGCAGGAACTCAAACACAGCAAGAACTGGAGGTAGAAGCTGATGCAGAGGCCATGAAGGAGTGCTGCTTATTGGCTTGCTCCTCATGGCTTGCTCAGCCTGTTTTCCTATAGAACCCAGGACTGCCAGCCCAGGGTAGTAGTACCACCCACAATGGGCTGGACCATCCCACATCAATCACTAATTAAGAAAATGCTCTTACCTACAACCCAGTCTTATGGAGGCATTTTCTCAATTGAGGCTCCCTCCTCTCTAATGACTTTAGCCGGTGTTAAGTTGACATAAAACTAGCCAGCACACATGCATACAAATCCACATACACAACGAAGTATAAATATACATTAGTAAATAATGGCATGGAGTATACACATGGTATTAAAATTTGGAGAGCACAATGAGGATGAGAGCATCTAAAAGTTTCCTTAGCAGAGCTATAAGGAAATCACAAGGGTTGAAGAGACCTCTTTGCATCACAGAATAGGGCCAAGCACGCAGTAGGCTCTTAAATAACATCTCTGAACGACTGCATACCTCTCATTAGCTGCAGAAGCTCAAGCTCAGAGAGCTGACATGACTGGCCTCGGAACACCAAGTTAACAGACAGTAGAACTGAATCCCTAACCTATTTATCAGGTCCGATGTTTTTGATTCCTACGTACTCATTAAATGCCCAGTGCGTGCTTCTTGAATTGGAATGTATTAACAGTCCCACAAGAGGAAGCAAAGGAAACAGCATATTTTCTCCGCAAAATATCCAATGATCTTAGGAAGTCATTTCATTCAGAAGAGCCCAGCCAATCTTCTTCTCCAGAGAGCACTAATGATGTGTTAGACATGGCTCATCTTAAGCATGGAAATGGCTTCCATCTCCTCGTGGAAAAATCAAGCTGGAAGGGCAGACAATATTTTCAGTGTCTTATTATTTCACAGAATCAGAGGGCTGAAGGAAAACTAACAACTCCATTTATTAAGCAGCTTTGCTAAGTGTTCATGTACAAACAATTCAGTGCCCATTAGTCCCTGTATGCCCTCTTGAGCCTTGGGTTTTTATTGGCTCTCCTTCCCTTATTTCTTGTTTCCCATTGATTTTTAGAAGCACTTGCTTTTTATCGTCACAATTGCTGGGAATCCAGCTTTGAGCAGGTTTGATGTCATTAGATGAGGTATAATAATCTAATGTTGAAATTGTGATCCACCTCAAATTAGTTGCTTCTGCAGTATCCAGCAGATGTTGCCCTTAAAATCTTGACCTATCCCAATACACTCCTGTGAGTTGTCTGTGGCACCCTGGAGTGTCCAGGACACAGTTCGGGAACAGTGGTGGCAGACCAAGGCACGATATGGTACTGGCTTGTGGTAGAACTGGGGCTGGGGAATTGACAAGGCACGGTAAGCTCCGAATGAATAGTTAGAGATAAAAAATTGGAAGCAGCCAGAACTCACTTATTGAACAAGGGACTGGAGGGACAGCTCAGTGGGAAAAAAAGAGCCTGCTGTGCCAACATGACAACGTGAGTTGTTCCTCAAAACCCTGGTGAAAAAACAAGACGTTGTGATGTTGCTTGTGATACCATGCCAGGGAGTTAGACACAGATGAACCTCGGAAGTTCACTGGCCATCCAGCCTAGACTCAATAGTGAGTTCCAGGCCAGTTAAACCCTGTCTCAAAAAACAAAAAGATGAGCAGCATCTGAGGAGCAGCTGCAGAGATTGACCTCTGCCCTCCACATGTATCCACACACTTGTATATACCTACCTGCACATGCACTTGCACGCCTCTGTTCACACACACACACACACACACACACACACACACACACACACAGAGAGAGAGAGAGAGAGAGAGAGAGAGAGAGAGAGAGAGAGAGAGAGAGAGAGAGAGAGATAGGCACCATCCTCCTCTGGGCTCCATGCAGCTAATGTTGTATCACTCTCCATTTTACCTTTGATACGGGGTTTCCCACTCACTGAATCTGAAATTAGCAAACTCCAGCAATCCCCCGTCTCTGATTCTAACAGTGCTTGGGTTACAGGCTCATGTGACCATGTCTGATTTTTTTTTACATGGATGCTGGGGATTTGAACTTTGTCTCCACCCTTGCACAGTAAGTGCTCCTACCCACTGAGTCATCTCCCCAGTCCTCCCTTGGATTACTTTTCTATGGCTGCTGTGACAAATGGACACAAACTGGGTGGAGTAAAGCAGCAGAAATGTATTCTTTCACTGTTCCGGATTAGAAGTTCAAAGTCATGGTGTCAGCCAACATGCTCTCCCCTCTGGAGGCTCAAGATGACAGTGCTCTTTGGTCGCTTCCATCTTCTGGTGCCCGGTGATGTTCCCTGACTTCTCCAGCTGCATCACTGATCCCTGCCTCTCTGCTCACAGCGTTCCTCTTCTTTCTGTGTCTGTGTCCTGTGTTCTGTCTCTTATAGGTGTTGGAGTTAAGGTCTAATAGATGAGTTTGGAATGATCTCATCTCAAAACCCTTAACCTAATTATACTTGGAAAGATTACTTTTCTAAATAAGGTATCATCTGCAGAGTCTGGGCATCAAGACATTGAGATGGCATGCTTAGGAGAGGCAGAGATGCACATGAGAGGGTGGACTTGGGGAGGCTAGATGACTCTTAAAGACCTAGGTGGAGAAGCAGAGAAAGATGGGTCTGAAGCAAAGGATGAAAGTGAAGTGGGTACACAGAGAGAAACAGAAATAAGGAAACGTTTGAGCCCCAAGAGAGACAGAGAGGTGGGCTCCTGTGGGGTTGTTTGACTTTCTGGGTCTTGGTACCATCCTCCAGGGCCGTGGCTGCCTTACATTCTACAATGTAGTCAAGTTCTCCAGCAAATTCATTTGCTAGCTGGAATAAGTTCCTCGACTTTGCAGCCAAGAGTATTAAGACAAAACAGAACATATGGAGGAGTGTGAAGGCCAGGCTTGACGTTGCAAACCTCCCGCTTCTTTAACGATCCTCTGGTGGTGGTTGTCCCACTTTTACAGAACTGGGGACTTCAGCACGGAGAGTTAGCAGCAAGTTCTGAGCATAACAGATGGTGGAATCCTCGTCATCTGGGTTGTAAGAACAATCATGGCTCCCACACTGAGTAGCTGCTATGTTGTAAGAGTTTTGTACATATTCATCTCTAAGATGCTTTTCATAGTTTTCTTGGTGTTTGCCTCCCAAGTTCTCACCCAGATTCCTCTTTGGCTTGGATAGGCTTTGTGGGATGGAGGCCCCTCTGGCATATGGCTTACTTAACGCTTTCTAGTCTGAAGATGGCTCAGCCTTGTAGACTTCACTGCTTACTGGCTCAATTATATGTCAACACCTTAGCAATAATAAAATGCTGGGCTCCTGTGCTGTATCTGACCCTTGCAAGCATGGTGTTTCTTAGGAGTCTGTATCCTTTCAATTATACTCTTTACTTTGGGGGAGATTCAAGTGAATAAAAATTATTCACAAATTTCATCTCCTTTTTCATTCCACCGTCAGCCTTCGGTAAAATGTCTCTTCCATCTGAGTGGCTTTGTGGTTTTGTGTTTGTTTTTCCCCTGCTGCCTGCCAGGCTATCTGGTGCTAAGAGCATCACTCAGTTCAGGCTTCTGTCACTGTGCATCAGCTGCAGAGCCCCCCCCCCCCAGGAGGAGCAGCAGCCTCAGAGTGCCACTGTCTGCTCCTCCCAGCAGACCCAGAAATCCCTCCGGGGACAGGGGATTGTCTACGGTCTGAGGCTGAGATGTCCTTCGACTTTATGTAACTCATTTCCTCGCTGGAGGAAGAATAGGCACTTCAGTCTAACATTACACATCCACATTATTCTTAAGACGAACATGGTTCTGCCCATATTTAAAGCCTCACTCATATTTCTTATGTAACCTCTAAGTCAAACTAATACGACTTAAGGGCTGTATTCATAAAGCAATTATACTTTGGACTTTTATTATCTCTTCGAAGTTTCTTAGTGAGGCAAATGATTTTTCTTCCTGTGGATAAACACAGTCAGATGCCAAGACATCTCTGGACCCTCCTAGGTGTCAAAACACAGTTTCAATATCATTTAGTTGAAAGCTGTGAGCCAGGTGTGGTGGCACATACCTATGATTCAAGCAATTAAGAAGTAGAGGTGAGCCGGGCAGTGGTGGCGCACGCCTTTAATCCCAGCACTCGGGAGGCAGAGGCAGGCGGATCTCTGAGTTCGAGGCCAGCCTGGTCTCCAAAGCGAGTTCCAGGAAAGGCGCAAAGCTACACAGAGAAACCCTGTCTCGAAAAACAAAAAACAAAAAAACAAAACAAAACAAAACAAAACAAAAAAGAAGTAGAGGTGGAGTGATCTGGGGTTCAAGGTCACCCTTGGCTACATAGTGAGTTCAAGACCAGCTTGGGCTACATGAGACCTCTCCCCCCACCCTTTAAAAGAATGAAAACCAAAGAAAACAAAAATTAAGCAAACAAAGAATGTGTGATTTCTCTTTGACCTCGTGTCTGTTAAAGACAGGAGATGTACAATGGGGAAAGGAAAGTGTATTATTAGAGGAACAGAACTGATAGAATATATACATTCATGCTGTGGAATGTTCTGTATGGCAAATGTGTTGCTAATTAGTCAATAAATAAAACACTGATTGGCCATTGGTTAGGCAGGAAGTGTAGGCGGGACAAGGAGGAGAATAAAGCTGGGAAGTGGAAGGCTGAGTCAGAGAGACACTGCCAGCCGCCACGATGACAAACAGCATGTGAAGATGCCGGTAAGCCACGAGCCATGTGGCAAGATATAGATTTATAAAAATGGATTAATTTAAGCTGTAAGAACAGTTAGCAAGAAGCCTGCCACGGCCATACAGTTTGTAAGCAATATAAGTCTCTGTGTTTACTTGGTTGGGTCTGAGTGGCTGTGGGACTGGCAGGTGAGAGAGATTTGTCCTGACTGTGGGCCAGGCAGGAAAACTCTAGCTACAGATAGAATATATACATACACACATATGTATGTGTATGTGTGTATAAGGGGATTTATTAGAATGACTTACAGGCTGTGGTCCACCTAGTCCAACAATGGCTGTCTACTGATGGAAAGTCCAAGAATCCAGTAGTTGCTCAGCCCATGAGTCTGGAAGTCTCAGCCAGTCTTCAGTAGATGCTGGAATCCTAAAGAAGTATGCTCTAATGCTTGTGAAGGAATGGATTTGCCAGGGAGAGTGAGATAAAGCAGGCAAATACGTGTGTGTGTGTGTGTGTGTGTGTGTGTGTGTGTGTGTGTGAGAGAGAGAGAGAGAGAGAGAGAGAGAGAGAGAGAGAGAGAGAGAGAGAGATTTCTTCTCTCATGTCCTGTCACCAGAAAGTGTGACCCATGAATCTTCCCACTTCAAAAGATCTGAATTTAGGTTGGGTCTTCCCACTTCAAATGATTCAATCAAGAAAAATCCCAGCAGCTTGGGTTTTAGTTAATTCCAGATATTAATTCGTCACGTTTACAACAAGACTAGCCATCACAGGGGCATAGTTCATTCTCTCTCAGCTCACTGATATCTCACATCTGTGCCCACAGCTGGAAAACTTTTCTGGCCCTTGAATTGGAGTGTGGGAGGAGGAAAGGAGTGTCTGACACTTCTGTGGTTAAGGAATGTGTCATGTTTTGAGAGTCCTGGAGGGAGCATAATCCCCATAACTAGGAAACTATTAAGAAATGAGGTCAGATAGGCCCCTTGTCTGGCTGGGGCTTTGCAGCTTCTGGGGACCTGACAGTACCTTCAAAAGGTCTTAATATTTGTGCTTCTGTAACAAAGTACCTGACACTAGAGAATTTATCAACAACAGAACTGTACACACAATTAATTTGTTTTTATTTTCACAGTTCTTTAGTTGGGGAGTCCACGATCAAGGTTCTGGAAGGTTCATTATTCTGGGAGAGCCAGGTTTCTGTTACCAAGATGTACTATTTGGAGGGGAAGAGTACTGCATCCTCTCCTAGCAGAAGGTGGAGAGGGAGAAGGGAAAACCTCCTCCCTGAGCCCCTTTATAAGGGTGCTAATGCCATTCATGAGGGGGCAGCTCTCATAGCCAAATCGCCCTTTGGAAGCCCAACGTTGGTATGGGTTTTGGAGGCTGTTTCATTCAGCTCTCCTTTGCTGAGGTCTCCTTGTCCCAGTAAGCTCCCCTCCTAGAAAGGACTTCAATGGACCTGGTACAGTTTCTGGAGTAGCCCACATCTTGTGCTGTAAAATGCTCACACAAAATGAAGAGGAAGTGGGGAGGGGTGGGATGAGGGTGGGAGGTAGGGTTGTTTCCCACCTAGCAGTTCCTCCTTTGCTTTTCTCGGGGAGCCTCATGGGCTCATCTCTCTTGCCCTTCAGAATTTGCAGGCAGAGTCCAGAGCCAAGCCTACCGTACCCCTTACACAGCTTAAATTCCTGCAGACAGCACAGTTTAGTTTACCCCAGGGTCTCCTCAAAGCCCCATTCTTTTGTCGGGAGGTTTTGAGGATATCAGGTCTCAACCCTATCTAAGGGAACCTTCCCCAGTGGCTCCCTCCTGACCCTGTGCATGCTCAGTATGTGCAATAAGCTTGTGGGAGATGTCTGCCTTGTTTTCTTTGTAAAATATTGGTCTACTTCCTCGATTTGAAATTTGCTATTCCATGTGCTAAGCCCCAAATGACTACTGTAATATCGTATCGAGAATTCATTTGTGTATTCAGCTGGCGTGGAGCTCCTAGTGGAGAGGGGCTGTCAAATGCACATTTAAGGCCAGCCACATCTGTATCCTAACATTCTAAAAGAGCCACATTAAGCAGTAAAAAATACAAGTAATATTAATTTTAATAGCAGTGTATCCAACCTAGTATATCCAAAACATTGTCATTTTAATATGAAGTCAATGTTTTTAAATTAGCAAAGAGGTATTTTTTGTTCTTCTTTTGCTCCAAGTCTTTATGACCCAAATTTACATCTAGTCCACCTTCCAGCTGAGACCAGACACATATCAAGAACTCAGGGCCACAGGAGCTATTGAGCTACAAGAGTCAGCTGTAGTGGACATACTATCCACAGACCATGAGCTTTACAGGCAGAGTTGATGTCTGTCTTGATGGCTTTTTATCAGTGCTCGGTAGACAGGAAGTATTCTACACTTGTGACCTTGAATTGAGATGTAATTGAAAGAATAAAGAAACTATCAGGGGGTTGCACAACAACTTTGCACAGCACCCAGAGTCTAAGCCATCCAATTCTGCACACAATTAATTCACTAATGGAGTGATTCAAAGTCCTGGAGGCAGAGGTATTTCTCTTGTTCTCTCCCACACCCCCACAGTCAGCCCTGATTCCTGGTATTGTGGTGTGGAACTTGTGCAGCCAACAAATGTTTATTTAGTGTTGGTCTTGGACCAGTTACAATTTTAGGTGCTGGGATACAAATAACACAGTCTATGCTGATGGAGCCCACAGGGGGGGAAAAGCTAACAAGGTCTGCGAAGGAAATAAATAGGGTGACATGATAGGGTGTGACAGGGGACAGGGGACCGGATACTGGTGAGGGGGGCAGTTCTGCAAACAGCCGTCTCATTATTTCTTATCACCGTCCTTCATACCTCTCTGTTGCAGCCTCACTGACCTCTCCTTAGACTGACTCAAACCCATCTGCCCTTATCGTCCTGTTTCTGTTGCCTCTTGCTTTCTCATTGACCTCTCCATCACTTTTATCTTCCCATGCTTCAGCTCCTGTGCTGTCTCCTCAAAGAGGCCACTCCTGACCACCCTGTCTAGCGATCAACATGCTCACCACTCTCCATGATTTGACCATGTTACGCACAACACTATCCGTGACCTTGTGTATACCAGAAGGAAACTCTTGGTGAAGCCTTGGCATTTGCAATCTTTCAGTGCCTAGACTATTCCCCTGGTGACTAATATATAACCAATAATCATTGATCATTAGATAGGCTTTTTTAAAATTGAACGAGTGAAGGAAGAACACTAGTTAAAGTCTTTGAGAGGTGTCTTAAGGTCCAATTTGAATAAATGTAAATAAACTCTGGGTAGAGCACCACTTTGTTTTCTGTCTCAGAAAAGGAAGATGGGCTAATCCATCTGGAAGTTACTTTGGGGGATGCTATGGGCTTCCAACTCCTTCAGCACATAACTGACGGGCATTCAGGGACCTCTGGAGGAGGTCAAAGGACCACAGGATGAACACTCCTGTGGAAATGGGGATCTAGTGTATCCTGAAGAGGCAGGTGTTCACGGAGATCATGTGTGAAGTGGCTTGGAAAGGCCGGGAAAGGTGTGACTAATAGCGTTGGGATGGGAGTGAAGCCTGTGTCCCAAGAAACGAAATGAAATGTATGACTTCCGTACCTGGCGGTTGCTAGGGACGCCCGCCTTCTCCAATCATCGCTTCTCTTGCTAGAGTGTGAGCCGCTCTGCGGTTGCTGTGGCAACAGACGGCAACAAGATGGACCCAGCGGCGGCGGCGCCAGAAAAAGCGGGCTATCGGAGGTGCATCGACTGTGAGGCTAAGCCCACTCTCCGAGGGAAGCGGGGTGAGGAATTGACGTGGGATCCCGGGTGCACAGAGGTCACTGGACCTCTCAATGGTCTTGGGGTGAAAGTGGAATTATGGGGACTGATGACCCCGCCGGTCCTTGGCGCCAATGTTCACCTTGTAACTTTAGTTCTTGGATTTCTGTTCTTGATTCCCGCCTTGAAGCACCTGAAAGGGGGTAACCTCGCTTCTAACTTCAGCCTTGAGCCAATCACTTTCAGCCTTTCCTCCCTAGGAAAATGGATAGCAGGTCCCTGCCACTCCTTTCGTTGTTCCTGCCCCGCTTCTCAAAATGACCCCGAAGATGGCCAATTAAGAAAGAAAAGAAGAAGGAAAAAAAAAAAAAAAAAAAAAAAAAAAAAAAAAAAAAAAAAAAAAAAAAAAAGAAGGAAAATACTCAAGCGTGCTTTACTTGTGCGGTCCCGTGACAATCTGACAAGACGTCAACAAGGTTTCCTGTTTGCAGTTATGCTCAGAAAGTGCCCGGTGGTTGGGACTAGGGACTGGTCTGCGCTGCCCTCGGAGCCCTGGGTTCCGTGTGTGTTTGAGTTTCTTGATTCACGCTTCAGTTGGGGTTGTTTCTTTTTCATTTCGGAACATTACAACCACCCGTATGTTAACTAGACGATCGTTTTTAGTTTTTCTTACCTTCACTTAAAGCAACTGAAGCCCCACTTCATGTCTAGTACAAACTTGCTTTTCAGGAAGATTGTAAAACAAGATTTCCATTTTAAATAGGTGTAAACAGTGCATTGAAGGGTTACTGTGTTAGAAATCAGACTTTTTTTTTTTTTTTTTTTTTAATGCCAAACTCATGCAGGATAACTCAAGAGCAACCCAGTCAGCCGTGGAGCCAACAAAAAGCTTTAAATGTGGGACTCCTTAAGGAAATTTTATAAACTGTATTAGACGTTTTCCAATTTGTCATTACAAATCAGTGGAGGGTATGTGGGCCCACCCACTGCGTCATTGCTCTTTTGCATTTTGGGGTTCCCAGTTCACACCAGTTTTCTTCCTGGAGAGCATTGAGGGCATCATCATTGTCTGAATGGGGTTCACCCTTCACTTGGTGGAGGGTCCATTCTTACTGCCATGCGCTCAGATCTCTGTGATTTCTACAGTCCACATGACTGTTCCTGCACCATGGTCACCAGCACTGGCCCACCTGTTAATAGACCTGCAAAGAAAACCATCGGACTATTTTAAAAGTTACCTTTTTTTTGTTTTCTGATAGATCTAAGTGTGAGTATAGTAATCTTCATCATCTCCATTTGTGTAGCTTGCCCTGAATACTGATGCATACTTGCAATGATCATTCTTTAAAACTTCAGTCTTTCTTTCTGATGGGAAAATAATGGTGGTCCCTTTATTTTTATCTGGATGACAAGTCGGATCAAGTAGTTTGTGAGTGTTCATTGCTGACAGCTTCTCTAATGTGAAACGACTGTCTTTTAAAATGCAGATGTCCTTTTTGTATTGACTTCTAGATCTCCTGTTTAGCTTTGTCAACTCCACAGCCTGGAATTACCTGAGAAGGGAGTCTCATGATTGGCTTGTGAGCATGGCTGTGGGGAATCATCTTGATTGACTGATGTAGAAGAGCCCAGCCCACTGTGGGCCATACATTGCTTAGCAGGTGGCCCTGGGCTGTGTAAGAAAGCTGGCTAGGCATGAGCGTGCTAGTGAGCCATCCAGCAGTGTTCCTCTATGGGTTCTGCTTCAGGTATCTGTCTGACTTCTCTCAACGATGGACACTAACCTATAAACTAAAATAGAACTTTCCTCCCTGCAGGTTGCTTTTGGTCATGGTGTTTGTCAAAGTACTCTCACCACTCAAAACTAAAACTAAAAATGATCGTCTAGTTAACACACGGGTGGTTGTAATGTTCCGAAGTGAAAAAGAAACAACCCCAACTGAGGCCGGAATCAAGAAACTCAAACACACGGAGCCCAGGGCTCTGAGGGCAGCGCAGACCTAAAGAAGACCAGGAAAGAAACTAGAGCATTGGGGGCACTGGACATACTCAGGATATTAATACACTGTATGTTTCACTGAAATAAAATTAATATTTCCTCCCAGTATGTTGATCATAGTTAGATTGAGCTCTCAATTTGACACAAACCTTTATTTATCTGGGAAGAGAGAATCTCAACTGAAGAATTATCTTGACGAGACTGGCCTGCTGGGCATTTTCTTTTTTTTCTTTCTTTTTTTTGGGGGGGAGGCATTTTCTTAATTGCTAATCAATGTAGAAGGCCCCAGCCCGCTGTGGGTAGTGCCATCCCTAATAGACACAGAGGCCTGGGCTGTAAAGAAAACTGGTTGAACTGGGCAGTGGTGGCGCACTTAATCCTAGCACTTGGGAGGCAGGGGCAGGTGAATCTCTGAGTTCAAGGACAATCTGGTCTACAGAGCAAGTTCCAGGACAGCCAGGACTACACAGAGAAACCCTGTTTTGAAAAACACAAACAAAAAGCAAAACAAAACAAAAAATCAGAAAGAAAGCTAGTTGAGCAAGCCAGCAAGCAGTGAGCTGCATTTCTCCACAGTGCCTGCTTTCAGTTCCTGCCTTGCATTCCCTGATGATGGACTGTAACCTGCAGGCCGAATAAACCCTTTGCACCATAAGTTGCTTTTAGTTAGAATATTTATCACAGAAACAAACAAACCTATTGTGGAATATTAGTTAAAGATTATTGCATTCTTTTATGCTGTGGAACATTTGTTTAATGATGCAAAGATGTGTTGCATTCTTTTATGTTGCATTTGTTTAACTCTGTGAAGCTGTGTGACTTCACCTGCCTAAAACACCTGATTGGTCATATATATATATATATATATATATATATATATATATATATATATAGAGAGAGAGAGAGAGAGAGAGAGAGAGAGAGACAGAGACAGAGACAGAGACAGAGACAGAGACAGAGACAGAGAGACAGAGAGAGACCCCCAGAGAGAGAGACAGAGACAGAGAGACAGAGACAGAGAGAGACAGAGAGAGAGAGAGAGAGAGCTGAATGGCCAATAGCTGGGCAGGAGAAAGGATAGGTGGGGCTGGTGGGCAGAGAGGATAAATAGGAAGAGAAGAAGAGTAGAAAAGGAAGAGCGAGAAAAGGAGGAGAGGGGCATGTGAGGGGCCAGCCACTCAGCTACACAGCCAGACACAGAATAAGAAGGAAAGAAAGATACACAGAAATAGAGAAAGGAAAAGCCCAGAGGCAAAAGGTAGGCAGGATAATTTAAGAAAAGCTGGCTAGAAATAAGCCAAGCTAAGGCCTGGCATTCATAAGTAAGAATAAGTTTCCGTGTGTTTATTTGGGAGCTGGGTGGCGGGCCTCCAAAGAGCAAAGAGTGAAAAACAACCAACAACATCAAGCTAGGACAGTGTTCTTAGCTATTTTTTCATGAAATTGTATTTAACCTAAATAACAACAAATAAATGATAATTGTTCTTTGTGGGCCTATAACACATTAATAATTATGTTGTACTATTTTAAATGTCAGATTTACTGACATGTAATTTGTACTATAAAATATCTCCCATTTGTCTGTAAAATTCCACAAGCCGACTTTAAAAATATAAAGTCATGTGATACCACAGCCTACCACAGTAAGTATATAGAATTATTCTAGTAGCTCAGACAGTTCTCTTGTGTTCTAATAGGCCCTCTTTCCCCACCTCCAGCCTGTGACAACGATCTGACTTCTGATTCTGTACTCTCCAAATACATGGAATCATAAAATTGTAAGACCTTTGATCTGGCTTGTTTTATTTAGCATGTTGCATCTGAGATTTACCCACATTGTTTTATGTAACAGTAGTTCATTCCTTTTTATTGCTGAGTACTATTCCATTGAATTGGATATACCACTAGATGATGAACATTTGAGTTGCTCTACTTGTTGGTTACTATGAGTAAATAAGTCTGCTACAGTCATCTATGGGTCTTTGTATTATTGTATATTATTAATGTTTTGGTAAATAACTAGAGGGTGTAGGTGAACTTTTCTTTGGGCTGCCAGTTCGCAAAAAATGACATGGGGACTTATTATTAATTATGAAAGTTGGCTGATAGCTTAGGCTTATTTCTAACTAGCTCTTATAACTTAACCCATATCTTTTAATCTGCATTCTTTTATGTGGCTTGGTTACCTTTACTTTGCAATACCCATGCTGCTCGGTCTGTGTCTCCTGGCATCTTCCTTCTTCTTCCCAGTGTCCTCTCTGCCCCGAAAATCCTGCCTATCTATTGGCCATTCAGCTTTTTATTAAACCAGTCCAAGTGACACATCTTCACAGTGTACAAAAAGATTGTTCCACATCAGAAGGGTTCCTGGGTTATACTGTAAATATATGTTAATTTTACAAGATTTCTCACCACATTGTTCTTAAAGTGAGTGTACCACTTTGCATTTCCACCAATGTAGCGTTTGAGTTTCACCCATTCTACAGCCTTGCCAGTCATGATCATTTTGTTAGTCTTAGCTATTCTTGTAGGTGTGAAATGCATGCACATCACAGCATGTGTGGCGGGGATCAGACAAGAGCTTTCAGGAATGGCTTCTCTCCTTCCATCATGGCTTCTGGGCATTGAACTCATGTTGTCTGGCTTGCATAGCTTTGCCTGGCTGATCCATCGCATCCACCCTCCTATTCTAGTTTGAATTTGCATTTTAATAGATTCATAACGTTGAACAACATGTATTTGCCTGCTGCTAAACCATTATCACCAACCTTCTTTGGTTCATATAATTGGCCCATATTTTATCCCCTTATTTAGTTCTTTTTTAATTCAGCTATAAGGATATAATTTTATATATTGTTATATATAAGTAGAATTTTGGTTCCAAATTTGTCTAGACTATATATTTTTATAGAGTTGCATGTATTTGTAATTTTACAATGACTTTTGGAATCAGGTAGCTTGAGTTCTTTTTCAGAATTGATCTGGCTTTTCTGGCTTCTTTATATTTTCATACAAAATTTTGGACTATACAGTTGATGTTTGTTCAAAGTCCCAATGGGACTTTGATTGGCCAACATGTTACCAAACAGCTGGAAGAATTCTTTTGTTCTACCTCGATAGAGGCTATGACTAAGCATGGAGAAGCTCTTTAATTCTGGCCCCTGGAAGTTTCCACAGCTCGGTGGTCGATGCTGTCTCGAATAGGTCAGGAAGGGCTAACATCTTGGCAATACTGAATCCTCCAAAAAAGTGGATCTCCATTTATGTAGGACCTCTTTAGCTCACTCGATGTTTTGTAGTTTTAAACTTTAATGCATATTTTATTAGCTCTATATTTATAATACTGATTTTAACTTTTGGTTACATTTTCATTTATTTACTCTCTCTCTCCCCCCCCACCCCTGCGTGAGTGCGCTCGTGTGTGTGTGTGTGTGTGTGTGTGTGTGTGTGTGTGTGTGTACATACCACGGCCGAAGTCAGTTCTCTCCTTCAACCACATGTGTCATGGGGATCAAACTCAGGTTATCAGACTTAGTGACAAGCTCCTTTACCCATTGAATCATCTCCCTTGCCCTTCATGATAATTTAAGATGTCTAGTTTCTGTTTTTCATGGCTGGTTATCAACTTTGTTCTTGAAACTTCGTTAACTCATAACACTAGTTTTAGTAGATTTGGGGACAGATTAAGTGTTTTAGCAGTCTTTACATAATGGTGTAGAATAGCAGGAGAATTTTGGTCCATTGCATTGGGTACTCAGATGGTCAGTTCCTACACTGTCTGCAGCCTCCCGTGCTATTCAGAGTTGTTACTGTCACAAAGCAAGTGTCCCCAAATGGATGGCCACAGTTCATGAATTTTAAAATCACCATATTTCAAATCACAATATTTCAAATGGGTGGCCATATTTCATAACTTTTAAAATTATCACGAGAACCTCCCTAAAAAACTTAACAACAAGAACAACAAAACAAAACAGAAAGCCCAGGAGGTAGTACACACCTTAATCCCAGCACTCGGGAGGCAGAGGCAGGCAGATCTCTGTGAGTTCGAGGCCAGCCTGGGCTACAGAGCGAGTTCCAGGACAGCCACAGCTATACAGAGAAACCCTGTCTCGAAAAAACAAAAAAGTCACCATGAGACATCTTTATAGTCAATGTTGTTATAGACCCAGGTCCTCTGGACAAGCAGCCAGTGCTCTTAGCCACTGTGCCATCTCTCCTGCCCTAGACTGAGCTGTCTTTTCTGCCCTAGACCTACTTTTATACTTAGCATCTTCCACACTTTGTCGGTCCTGTGTCTTAGTCCTTTCACCCGCAGCCACATTCTTTTCTACCTGCAGTCCACCATATGACTCCTGTAGTGAAAGTGTGCGCACTGTATTACCCTTTGGTTTTCAGTTTTCCTGTGGTGTAACTAGATGTGTCCTCCCTGGAATTCCTGGATCCCCTCCTGGTTTTGTCCCCTTTCTGTTTTCTCTATCACATGTATTTTTCACAGTGCTTTGGACAGTATCCTATTCTTAGGGTAATGTCTCACATTGATTTGGGGAACTCAGCCATTAATTTTCAAATACTACTTCTGTCTCCTCTTCTTTCTTTTCCTTTCCAGGATGTTCATGACATGTTGCTAGGCCACTTTGCTGTCACCCACACGTCTCTTAGGCATCATTCTCTTACTTTTATCATTTAATTTTTTATTTTGAGAATTTCACACACGTATATACTGGAATATGATCACATCTACCCCATCTTCCCCTGTGGCTTTCCCATATTCCTCTTAACATGCTGCTTTCCCAACTTCAAATCCTTTTTTTTTTTTTTTTTTTTTTTTTGATAACCCCAGAGGTCCAGCTGGAGCACAGGCCTGGGGTCCCCCCCAGAGCACAGTCCTCTGTGCTTTATTTAATAACTGAATTTCAGCTTGAGATTTAGACAGAATTTCCACAATTTCTGGGATAGCCCTAAATCTACTTTGCACTGCATGTTTATGCAAAGAGTCTTTCTTAGCGTTGGCTACTATAAAATGAAACTGTCAATCAGCGTTGAACAATACTGCAGAGGCTCTCTCCTGCATGTCAAACATCAGCCATGCTTTCTCTGTATGGAAATTAAAAAAGCATATCCATCTCACTACCACACACATTTGCTTTCATCTTTAATAAATGGTAAAACTATATGTACATCAAGGAATTATTGTAAAATAAATTTCTTTATGATTATCAGTGTTCTGTGGGTTTATGTACCCACATACCTATGGTTGTGTGAAAGTTTCCCCGGTGAAAAGGGTTTGTGAGTGGAAAATGTTTCAAGAATTCCTGTTGTGTACCATCGGGTTCTATAGCTCTCCATGTCTTTAAAAATAGGAGTCCTCAGGCTAGATGTGGGGGCACATACCTTTGAGCCCAGCACTTGGGGATTAGGCAGGATCAAAAGCTCCTGGTAGTGTGGAATTCATGCAGATAGTCGTTCAAATAAAAGACCCTGATAATGTGTGAGTGCCCTCAGAGGCCAGAGGAAGGGTCAGAGCCCCTGGTTGTAAGCCACCTGATGGTAAAGGTGGTTGTAAGCCACCTGATGTGGGTGCTGGGAACCGAACTCTGGTCCTTTGAAGAGCAATAAGTATCTTAACTGCTGAATCACCTCTCCAGCCCTAGGGATGGTTTTCTTTGTTTGTTTGGGTTTTGTTTAGTTATTGAAAGGCATATAAGCCCTGCTGCTGAATACATACCAAATGCGTCCTTGTTCTGATTAGAAATTTGACTTTTAGTTTGGTGCCTTCAGTTTTGATTATGATTTATTTCATTGTAATCTGCTGATTTCTTTTCTGTGCTGAGTTCTGTTGGTTCATTTCAGGGTGTTTTTCACTCTCTTAGCTTGCTTGTTCATGTCAACTGCCAGCTGCTTTTCCTCCTTGGAAAAGTATTTATGGGGAGTTCTTTGGTGGCTGAGATGGAGCAGGCCTCCAGAAGGATCCGCATTTGTCTGTGCTTGGCATCCGGAGGAAGGACCTGCCTGGACTCCCTATAAAGTAAAAATCATACCTGGATACTTTTGGAGCTCAAGGGTGATGCGGTTTGGAGTGCTCATGAGTAAGAGAGCTAGCTGGTGACTCCAGTGTCCCAGGCACATTTTGTTTCTCTTTTCAACCTCTCTTCTCTTGTCCCTGCCACTGAGACTTCATTTGTGTTCCACTGTGGACAGTCAGACAGAGCAGGTTTACTTCTGTTCCACCTTTGAGGCAAAGTCTCCTATCAGTCTGCACACTTGCATACTTTGAATGGGACTCATCCTTAAAACCTTCCCTCAGCCCTGCGGGGAGCCACAAGCAGAACTCAGTGTCCCCTTGTCTAACAGAGGATCTCACAGCAGGATCTGCTCAGGTCTCCTTACCCACAGGGCTTTAGTTACATGTTGGCCAGTTTAACTCCTTGTGGTCTTTTTAGCTCTGATACTTTGGGGAGGTTTAAATGGTTTTGTTTTGTTTCTGCTTGATACAAGTAGCCCTGACCATGTAGAACTAACTGTGTACTGAGACTGGCCTTGAACTGTTCATTTTCCTCGTCCACACCTCTTGAGTGTGGGGATTCTGTCTTCCTTCAGTAAGCCAGGCCATCTTAGAAAACATTTTCTGAGATCAGACGAGATCAGGTTCCTTCAGAGTGGTATGGCTGTAGACTAAGTAGTGGTGGTGCACGCCTTTAATCCCTGCACTCAGGAGACAGAGCCCTGGGAATCTCTGTGAGTTCAAGGCCAGCCTGGTCTACAGAGCGAGTTCCAGGTCAGGCTCCAAAGTTACACAGAGAAACCTTGTCTTGAGGAAAAAACAACAACAACAACAACAACAACAACAACAAAATTTTTATTTTATTTTATTTTATTTTATTTTATTTTATTTTATTTTATTTTATTATTTTATTTTATTTTATTTTATTGGTTTTTCAAGACAGGGTTTCTTTGTGTGACAGTCCTGGCTGTCCTGAACTCACCCTGTAGACCAGGCTGGCCTCGAACTCACTGAGATCCTCTTGTCTCTGCCTCCCAGGTGCTGGGATTAAAGGCGTGTGCTACCACCTCCCGGCAACATTTTATTTTTTAAAAATTTACTTTGTGTGTGTGTGAGTGGGTGTTTTTCTACATGTATGTTCCTGCACTACATGCATGTCTGATGCTCAAAGAGGCCCGGGGAGGGTGTTGGATTCCTGGAACTGGAGTTATATGTAGTTGGAAGCTGTCATGTGGGTATTGGGAATTGAACCCAGGTCCTCAGGAAGAGCAACCAGTGCTCTTAAACACTGAGCCAACTCTCCAGCCTCCACTGATTTACTTTTTAAATTAAATTTTAAAAGAATTATAAGCCCTTTTTATACACATGCACACTATGCTTAGCATTACTTTTGTATTTTAGCACGATAGCTTATAGGCTTTGTGAAAAATACTGTAGAAACACAGACACGAAAGACTTTTCCTCCTCTCCAGTTCTCAAGCCCAATCCCCAGAAGTAACCAAATTTATTAATTTGTATACTGTATTATTTATTGAGAACATCTGAGTGAGTTACTTTTGTTTGTTTATTTGTTTTGTTTTTGAGACAGGGTCTCTCTATGTAGCCCTGGTTGGCCTGAAACTCACTATATAGACCAGGCTGGCCTCAAACTCACAGAGATTCATGTGCCTCTGCCTCCCGAGTGCTGGGATTAAAAACATATGCCATTATACCTAGCATTAGAGTCAATCTCACATTTGGATGTATTGACCATTTTCACGGTTGACAAAGCTGGAAAAATTAAAGTTTTTGCAAATGCCAACTGAAGATCATACGCATTCAGACAGGAAGCTGTTTGCTGTTTGTGTAAATGGGTGTACTTTCTTCTCTGCTACATTAGTGTTGTGAACATAAAAGCATGTCTGTGCAGCTCTTCAAGCAATAGTGCTTAGAAGGGGTTCGGTGTCTTTTTTTTTTTTTTTTTTTTTTTTGTTTTTAGAGACAGGGTTTCTCTGTGTAGCTTTGGTGCCTGTCCTGGAACTCACTCTGTAGACCAGGCTGGCCTCGAACTCACAGAGATCTGCCTGCTTCTGCCTCCCGAGTGCTGGGATTAAAGGCGTGCGCCACCACCGCCCGGCATGGGGTTCAGTGTCTTAACAGCTGATGTAAAGCTGGTTTTGAGGGGAAATTACAACAGTATCTCTGGCTGTGTGAGCCTGGTCCATGTGATCGTCAACAGAAGCAGTAACTGTCTGTCACTGAACAGTGTGTTAGAGTCATGGGCACACAGTGCAGTTTGGACTGTTTCTCCAAGCATTCAGAATATGACAGCTCAAGCTTGAAAGCAACCCACACAGCTGGTTAGCTTTTGAAGGGGTGTTTTAATTGGTCCACATTTGGGGTTGCTTAGTCATCCTTTACTCTGGGTATGTGGATTCTAGCTCCACAAGCATCATTAAGGGGGTTAGTGTCCGTAGCCTTCTTCATCGGATTCCCACTGGGACTTGGACCACAGGGGTTAAAGGTCACAGCTTCGCCTATTTTTGAATGCAGTGGACCATAATCCACCCCATTAACCACGTCACCATCATTAAAAGTGAAGAAATGATAGATAGCCCTTTCCTAGGAGCAAACTCTTCCTCTCAAATGAGCCTAAGATCTGCTTCCTCATTAACACTGCAGAAGCACTTAGCATTTGACTGTTCATAGGGATGGGGCTTGAAATGAGGCAGAAATAAATTGTAGGCGCATGGCTGGAAGGATCTCGGCTGACGTAGAGGAGGAGAAGTGAGGAATTGATCCAGTGCAGAATGCCGCCAGTTTAATTTCAAAACCACACAGCCTTTTCATTTCTTTGAGGATTTAAGTGCCTTCAGTCCTTTGATTTTCTTTTTTTTTTTCTTTCTTTCTTTTTTTTTTTAGGCTCGTATTTATCCCTTGAGGTAGTGAGGAAGGAAAGCAGACTTTAAAGTGTTCTGTCCTTGATTAAAAAGCTTGTGGGGAAGTGCATGATATTGTTAACATGGTGGTCTTCATTTTAAATCAATTACCAAAAGGTCCACTGTGTTGAGTGTAGGGAAAAAAATTATGTGAAAAGGCTGAAGAAATCTCTCGGGGGGGGGGGCACTCAGAGGAGAGGAGGGAAGGGAAACTTAAATCAGGATGTAATATATGAGAGAATAATAATAAAATAATCTCTCACAACTTCACCAGCAGTTCATAAAACCCAGTATTTTTCATTGAAAATGGTTTTAATAAGCTATCTAAAATGTCCTGGGTAGAGGACAGAGTGGCGATCTGACTGTGTCTGCATCTTGGTTTTATATTCTTAATCTGGCATCCTAATCAAAGTTGAGCATCTTTGCCTGATTCCATGTTCAGTGCCACGACATTGCTGCTGCTCATAAATAATAATAATAATAATAATAATAATAATAATAATAATAATAAACAAATAACCCAAATTTGCAGCAGTGGCACAGAAGGATGTTTAAAATAAATTTCAAGGTTAAGCTGTTCTTATTCATGCCTGAGAATAATTCCCAACACTCACACTTTTAAAACGACAGCATGCCAAGCGTGACAACCAATACCAGGAACGCAGAAACTGAAGTTCATGGATGCCAAAGACGAGTCTCACAACACTATGGAATGTGCCTGGTAGTTAATTATAGGTGATGTGTATCATGGGAAGCCGCCAAGATTTGGTGGGAAGTGGAAAGAAAGAACTCTGCCTGCTTCATTTCTTATATAATCCCCTTTACTCTCAGGGAATTCAGCTTTAATAAAAAGGAATAACCGGAGGATGTAATCGAAGAACACTAATTAATAATTTGAGCTCTTTCGGAGTGAGGTTCTGTAATAAATCGTAGGCTGTCAGTTGCTAAACCATGAAATATTGCAGAGAGGGAAGGGGCGCCACACTCTTCCACAATGCGGCTCGTTATGTTAAAACTGTTGGTGGCAGGGAACTTGGTGTTGGTAATCACTTGTGTTTTTATATCGCTGTTTGTAATCACAATTAGACAGATGGTTCTGAAACAGCTAGTGTGTCCTTGGTAATTAAAACCAATGCAAGCCACTTCTTCTTCCTCCTAACATACAATTACACTGAATAGAATCTCATCACCCAGGGCTTCTTGAGAAGAGTCTTCATAGGCACAAGATTAGTGTTCTGCCCCAAGCCCGACATCTTGACCTCTTACAAAGCCTAGAGCCTTGCAGCTGGCAGAGGGCTTCCAAATAAACATGGGTTACCCCTCCTCTGCTTTCTCCTCAACTCTTATTCCTGCCATGCATGGATTAATATATTTTAAAATGGGATCTTTGGAAGAATGTCTTAAAACCATTGGGGGCATGTATCTATGACAGCTAAACTCTAGGACCCCAGCTAGTACACCGAAGTTCTCAGGGGTATGGGAAAAGCCATCCTGTTTTTCTTACTCAGAAAACTAATATGGATGTGTTTTTGCTTAGATAGACAGTAGATAGATAGATAGGTAGATAGATAGATAGATAGATAGATAGATAGATAGATAGATAGATAGGTAGATAGATAGATAGGTAGATAGACAGACAGACAGACAGACAGACAGACAGACAGATAGATAGATAGATAGATTAGATAGATAGATAGAAAGAAAGAAAGAAAGAAAGAAAGCTTTCATTTCATGGTGTGTCACTTTTTCATTATTATAACAAATGCCTGGCACAAATTATTTTAAAATGTAGAAAGTTGGTTTTCATTTGTTTTTGACCCACAGTTTTAGAGGTTTTAGTCCTTGACAGATTGACTCGGTTGACTGAGTCTTCAGTGATAACATTACACCTCAGGAGCATGTGATTAATTCCTCACCTTATTTACTGAATACTATCACAATAAATCAGGGGATTTTTTCAGAAAAGATTCAGCAGTTGAGATGCTGCTCTGTGGCCATTGGTCCCTCCCTTGAACTTGACCTTAGCAGTGTGAACCACAAAGCTGTGCAGTTGGAACCTGCCAAGGTCTAGTCACAAATGAAATTTTGGAAATGTGTTTTGTTAGCCTGAGCATTACTACGCCCAAGTATACTATCGATGCTTTTAGGTACAGGCTTTTGTGCCCACAAGTAAGCAGTCATTTGCTGGTGCAATTAACCATCTGCACTTTATTATGAGGGTGCAGCTGGCTAATTATGCTCAGCGCCATGGGGCAGGTTCAGCTTCTCATCTGCGTAGGAACTGTATTTGCAGCAAAGGACATTGACCTTTAACAACGAGTCTTTAAGTGTAACCAGGACCTCCAGAGGTCACCATTCACAGAGTTTTGTTTTGTTTTGATCTGAGGTGAAATTTAAATGTGGGTAGTGGGGTTTCTGTTTGAGTAGGACGATTAATACAGAACAGTAGGGTAGGCCGGTAGTTATCAGTCATGAACAAACGAGATCCCCTCTCAGTTTACATATTATGGACTCTCACTTTGGAGAGTGGTACATCGGTGGGTGTACGTGTAGCTGTGAACTTGTTTGATGGCAACCTGGAATGTCACAGACTTAAATGGGGTCAGTTTGTGTGTCCCAGCCAGTTCCCTATCATTTCCAGGAACTGTTGTCTGTTATTCTTAGGACTTAGTAGAGGGATTGAAAGGTTAACAGCAGAAGACTAGAGAGGAGAATTCTCAGGGTTATCACAGATCAAATTAACAGTCAGCACTAATCCATGGATATCAAGTATCTTTTAAGAGGAGACTTACAGGCACCTGTCAATGGTACCCACTGCCTCATTTAATCTGTAAGCCTTTGCCCTGGCCCGGGTGTGGGGCAACTTTAATCTGGTGCAGTTCTGTCCCAGTGTACTCTTGGGGAAAACACTTACCTGCTGATGGAGTCTGGACTCCAGTCCTTCCTAAACCAGCACACCTATTTGAAATAGTTCTACCAGGTACCTACTATAGACCTAACGAATCAACATCTGAGGTAGGAATAGGGACTCTTGAAGTAAGGCTACCTTGGACAAGTTAACTTATATAATTTTAAGAATGTGTTCTAAGTTTTGAGAAAGATTTAATTTTTAAAATGAATTCTCTTTGGAATTTCAGTTGTGAAATACAACATCCATGTAAACATATGAAGCATACAATGATACATACACATACAGAGACATGTATGTATAACTTGAGAACAATCATAAAGGGCTCAGAGGTGCAACCTTCACCTGGGCCAATATCAAATTGGTACTATCCCACAAGTAAGTTTTTTTTTTAAATAATTTAGTTATTTTATGTGCACCATGTGATGCGGTGCCCATGGAGGCATTGTTTCCCCCAGAGCTGGAGTTGCAGGTGGTTGTGAGCTGCCTGCTGTGGATTATAGGACCCAGACCCAGGTCCTCTGGAAGAGCAGCAAGTGCTCTTGACAATTGTATTAGTTACTTTTTTTTTTTTTTTTTTTATCAATGCGATAAAACACCATGACTGAAGCAACTTACAAAAGAAAGTGTTTAATTGACTTTACAGTTTCGGTGGTTAGAGTCCACAATGACAGAGTGAAGGCGTGGTAGCAGCTGGAGGAGAGGCTGAGTGTTCACATCTCACCAGCAAAGGCAGAGAGAGCTAACTGGGAATCAACAAGTCTTGAAAACCTCAAAGCCTGCCCCCCATGACACACTTCCTCCATCAAGGCCACACCTTCTAATCCTTCCCAAACAGATCCACCAATTAGGGAACAAATATTCAAACATATGAGCCTATGGAGGCCACTCTCATTCAAACTACCACAGCCACCATGGTCACAACTGTCTCTCCAACCTGATATTCCAGAAATGGTGTCCTCTCCTCACCTCAGAGATCATTGCTCTCCTGACTCATATGACTGTCATTGTTGACTGCTTTTATAGTTTTACTCTTTTGTAGGCATTCCTGAAAACGGGATTCCATTTTCCCTCCATTTGAGCATTATGTAAACTGAATCACCGTGTGTATGTATATTTTTGGTTGATTCTTTTGTTTCTCAACTTCATGTAAAATTCCTGCATTTGTTGGTGAGCTGCATCATCTCTGTTGATGAATGTGTCACAGGAGCACAACACCATGTTCTGTGTATTGTCGTAAAGGTACAGGTTGTTCCCAGTACATCACTATCAAAAGGAGTGCTGCTGTGGGCAGATTTGTTCAGTGTCTGCAGCGTGTACATTTCTCAAGACTATGGACCAGGGCAAAATTTCTGGGTCATAGGTCAGGCATAGGTATCCTTAAATTTATTAGGTAATGAAAAGCTAGTTTTGGATGTGGTTCTTTTCTGGTACAGCACCATCATCAAGTATTTTGTATTTTTCTCTACGACACAAAGGGTCAGTATTCACAATTATCAGACTCAAATTTTGCCCATCTTTCGGAAACACACTACCTTGTGATTTTAGTTGCAGTTTTCTGATCGTGTTTTTAAATCGTCAGACTCATATTTTGGTGACCTAGTAGGTATGTAATGGCATACTTTAATTTTAGTGGTGTTTTCCTGGTGATCGATAAAGTTGACCATGTTTTATATATTTATTGGCCATTCAGATTGGCCTTTTGCTTTTTTTTTTTTTCCTTCCCTATTGGACGTACTTTTAGAATGCTGTTTTTGAGGTTGTGTGGTTATATGTTGCAAACACCTGTTTGAGGAAACTTGATTTCTCATCTTTTATGTAGAGTCTTTGATAAGATGTGATTTAAACAGTAATTCCAAATCAAAAGCCATAAAGCTGTCTTTCCTTTGTGGCAGTGCCTCTGTTCAAGACACCCTCTTTCCCTTAGTGAGGCCTCCTTTCAGGTCACGTTCTAAACTGTTCCTGTGTGGACTTTCCACTTTAGAATTTTTCCTACCAGGAGTTACACACATGGTGTAAAGTAGGAATTGAAAACCTTGTCTCCAAAAACAAGATGGAGAGTAACTGAGAAAAACACCACTGACATTGGCTTCTGCCTTCACACACACACACACACACACACACACACACACACACACACACACACACACCTCACACACCCCTAACACACACACACCTCACACACCCCTAAAATGTCCAGTCATTCCTTGGTACCATCAAATGTCAGTCACTGCATCTCAGGCTTTGACTCACACTTTAACGGCCCAGTCTCTCTGTACAAAAGCTCTGTATGATCCATTTGTCAATTGAGTGATCTCTCATAGCTACTGGCTCTTCATTGAAGTGTGCTCTTCTTCAGTTTAGTTTTAAGTTGTAGGAGTCTATTAATTGTCCCATTGAGTTTCCATAGCCAAATTTTCATTGGTTTTTGCCTTTGATGTAAGGACAACCTAACACTTCTCTGTGTTTTCTGTAAACTGGGATCTAGAGGCGCTCTTAAGTTTCAAGTTGGTCTTTTTTTTTTTTTTTTTTTTTTCAGAAGAATAATCTGAAGTGTTTTCTTCCTATCTGCTCACATATTGTTAATGAAATTAAGATTGACTCCAAGGTTCAAGTGTTGCTAGCCTTCTGGTAATTGATTGAAATATTTCTTTCGTGATTTCATCTAATGATTCTGGCATAGGAGCTTACATCAGTCCAGCAGGAATGCATTGTGATGCTTTTAGATACAGTCAGTGCCTAGACATTCTCAATTAGAATGTTTCTATATAGAATGACTTTTTTTTCTCATTTACTATGTTACTTCTATGAAATGTCTCTCTTACACATACCTATAAGCTTAGGTTCATTATAAATCTATAAGTTGGTGTATATTTGAGGTACCCCATTTTGGCTGAGAGAACAGCCCTTTAAGTTCAAGTTGGCATCAATGCCAGTTTGGGTGGTTTTTTTTTCTTTGCAGTTTTTAAATTTTATTTTCATTTATATATGTGTGTAGATGCCAACAGAGACCAGAAGAGAGCATTAGGTCCCCTAGAGCTGGAGTTACAGGTGGTTTTGAGCCCCCCAGTGTGGGTGCTGAGAAGTGAACTTTCATCTTCTGCAAGAGAAATACCTGATTTTAACCACTGGGCCATCTCTCCAGCTCTTGCAATTTTTTAAAATTAAGACATAATTATGATAATTTCCTCTCTCCTCCTCCCTCTCATAACTCTCACATCCCCTCCTTCCCTCCCTCTCAAGCTCATGGCCCCGTTTAAATAATTATAGATAGATAGATAGATAGATAGATAGATAGATAGATAGATAGATAGATAGATAGATATAGATATAGATATAGATATATAAATGCAAACTGCTGGGTCTGCTCAGTACTGCTTATATCTATATGTTTTCAGGGCTGACCACTGGTATTGACTAACCAGTTAGAGGGCTCATTCCTGGGAAAGATTGACTCTCCCTCTCTCATCAGTCCTTATTTGCCCACAGCTCTCTGTCTAGGGTGAGGACCTCTGAGGTTTCCCCCACTGTGTTAACATGTCTATTAGTGTTATTGTCCAGATCTTATTTAGGTAGTGTCCTGGTTGGCTTTTTGTCAACTTGACACAAGCTAGAGTTAGTTATCTGAGAAGGAGGAACCATAACTGAGAAAATGCCTGCCTAAGATTAGCCTATAGAAAAGCCTGTAGGGGAATTTTCTTAATTAGTGACTGGTGGGGAGGGAGGGGGGATGACAGACAATTGTGGGTGGTGCCACCAATGGGCAGGTAATCTAGGGTTCTATAAGAAAGCAGACTGAGCAAGCTATGGGGAGCAAGCTAGTAAGCAGCATTTGTCCATGGCCTCTGCTTCAGTTTCTGCCTCCAGGGTCCTGCCCTGACTTTCCTCAGTGATGGACTGTGATGTTAACCCCTTCCTCTCCAAGTTGCTTTTGGTCGTGGTGTTTCATCACAGCACTGGAAACCCTAAGACAGGCAGTGATGCTATTTCAGTTCTCCTCCATCCCTTGTAGCTCCTGCTAGTTCCCTGACTTTCAGATATGAGTGTGTTAGACTTAGCTTATTGACCTCTTGACCCAGACATGGTTTTGCATTATGCGTTCATGTATGATAGAGCAGACCTTCCTCCTCTCTTCTCTTGGACTCCCCCAGAGATAGGGGCCGAGTCTAGAACCTGATTGTTGGTATTTGATTTTTGGTTAATAATCCAGGAATAAGACTGAAAGGGTGAGATGGGGAAGGAAATAAAACCAGTTTGACAGTGTGTTGTAACTTGGCTACCACTGTAGGCAGCAGGGCCGTGGTCTCACAGAGATCATCTAAAAAGCCTGGAAGAGGTTCCTGGAGATTGTCAGCCTGGAGGCTGAAAAACATGGGAGCTGTGCACACCAACAAGCCTCTCCGCGCTGTCTGCTGCCTTTCACACTCCCTCTGTGCTGGGGTGAGAACTAAGAGACACCTCAGAGAACTAATAATCTCTCGCGCATGATGGAATGCATGTTCATGTAAAGCCCTTTACATAGCAACCTTCCCCCGCTATTTCTTTTTCCATCATGGCCTTTTCATTTGAAATCACCTGCCTTCGGGTGGACTTCCCTTTAGTGAGAGGCTGCAAGGGTGAGACTTCCTCCGTCTGCTGCTTCAGGCTGCCTTTAATTTGCCCTTGTTCCTAAAAGACATGTTGCTGTGTATAAAATTATAAGAATGACAGGCTTTTTTGTCTTCTTGTTGTTGATGTTGTTTTTTACTGGCCCTTTAGAAGCAATCTGTCTTTTTTTTTTTTAAGGTTTATTTTTATCCCCCGCCCCTGTGTGTGTGTGTGTGTGTGTGTTTCTGGATTAGCAAATGCCCCGAGGGCACAGATGGCTGTGATGTTCCAGTACTTTGCCTCCTTCTCTGGTTCTGGGCTTTCTTGGGTTTTGCTCTGGTAATTGCTTTACCGTCTTGACAGCTTTTTAATGCTTTTAGGGTGATGAAGGGTTTTCATTGGGAGCTTTTGATTGTGTTCATATGGTTGGTTGGGTCAGCTAATGGGTCACATACCATTACTAGGAATGAAAGTTCCCTTTACATTCAAGGTATCTTATTGCTGTTCTTACTAGGGATGTAGGGTAGATACAAATATTTTTCATGCTTTTCAGTGGGAATCAATCTAGCCAAACCCTGTGAAAGAGACACAGTAAGAATTTCCTTGTCAGTATTTACCAGCCTGATAACCGAGAAAAGAAAATGGCTGTTGCCTGTCAGACAACTTGAGTACAGTGTTAGAGCATGTAACTAATCTCTGTCACGGGTCCTCATTACTGAACTCTGCTGTGACAGCCATCCAATATGAATTAAAAGAATTGCATTTGACATTCTAATCAAAGGTAGAAATGCCACAGCTACCAAGTAGCTGCTAGTGAAGCTGTACCCGCCAGGGATGAGTGGAGGGCACTCAGTAGAGAAGGGTCAGATGAACCTGCTGTTCACCGACTTGTGGGAATGGTGACGGACATCCCCAGCGGCTGCAAACACTGATGAACGCGTCAGGCTCTTTCTTTGCTGATGTCAGTGGGAGCCATAGGCAGGGTCAAAGAGTGAATCCGAATTTGTTCTCCTGTGTACACACAGTCTTCTGAAATACGTTCCTTGCAAGGAGTCTGATTGTCAGACATTTGGGGAGTATGACAAGATCACTTCTAAATGTTTGCAAGTTGAATTGTGAGTTCTTTGAGAACATATTAAAATGTATAAGCTCTTTGATCTCTAGAATCTGGAAATGAACTTTCTCTCTAGATTCACATGTTCTGTGAACTTGAACTCACCCATCCAAAGACACCCCCCCCCCCCGCTGCCTTCTGCAAACACTTTGCTGTGTGCTGGTTATGTTCAAACGTAGGTTTTATAAAAACAGAATAATTAGTGTGTAGGATTAACAGTTATGGGTTATCTAATGCAAGTATCTAGTGGTTTCTCCTAAGTTCCAGGTTTCTAGGCATTGTAAGGTGCACCTGGCACCCTTAGCCCAGGTTGATTGATCTGGGAATTGCATATATTTTCAATAATGTATAAGTTTATTCTCTCCTAATTGATAATCATTTTCAGTTTGCTTGGAGATAGCAATTCATGCCATTGCATAGCAGCTGTAAACCCCTCCTAATGAACTCAGTGAGTAAATTTCAGGCAAATGTATGATAGCTATAAACAGCAGTTATCATAGAAGGTGCTGGATTTCGAGTGATAGAAACTTACCTGCATAGGACTTAATAAAAACAAGTCCATTTAGTTAGAACATGGTGATGGCTCACAGCATTAAAAAAATAATAACAAACACCAGGTCCTTATAATTGAGGATTGGTCCTAGTGGCTTCTGTGGTTCACTCATACTCACTTTTCCTCCTCTCCTCCTTCTTCCATCCACCCGCGCATGTATCCATCCACCCATCCTGCTCACATTATCCCTTGTTGCTTTAGCTGTGTTCTACAGAAGGGCTGCTTCTTTTGATAGGGAAGATGTCATGCCAGTAGTGTTACATTTGTTTTTAGCTCAGCGAGTCCAATGAAAGAATTTCCCTTTCCTAATATCAAGCTCCTGGTCCCAGAAGGACTGTGACTGGCATTGTTAGTGGCGCATGTCACATGTGTATCTCCACAATCACTCAGAGCAGAGAACAGGAATTTCTGATTGGCCACAGCTACTGATTGCCTACTCTTCTGGATAAGACAGTGGATGGATTCTTACAGAGGAAGGAGAATGATGGGGAAAAATATTACACTAGAAACCACAAGAAATCCTCAGACGTCTTCATTGTTAAAAAATGATTAGAAGCCGGGGATGGGGCCAGGGCTCAGCGGGGGAGAGAACTTGCTACACAATCAGGAGAACCTGAGTGTGAATCCCTCATGAAACTTGGGCATAGCCATGAGTGCCTGCAACCCCAGCGTTGGGAGACAAAGACAGTGGGTGCCAGGGGCCTTCTGGCCAGCCAGCCTAGCCAAAGTGGTGAGCCACTAGTCCAGAGAAAGACCCTGTCTCAAAAAATTAGATGAGGAGCAGTAGAGGAAGACACTCACTGTCCTTTAGCCTCTCCATGAACACACATGCATGCACACACATGCAGGCAAACACATGCGTGCACACACTTGCACGTCAGTGTGTGCATATACACCCCCCAACAAAATCCTTAAACGCTCCTAAACAGTATTTCAGTTGAGAATGCAATTTTGAATCTAAGCAAAATGGAATCGAGAAAATTATTTTAAACTCATTTTCAGCATTTGAAAAGGTATTTTCTCGTGTTAGAAAATTCTACAGATTAGATGCAAAAAAAAAAAAAAAAAAAAAAAAAAGGACAGTTTAACTAAGAACCTATGCAAGTGTTGGGAAAGGAAAATTAATCTACCTTTGCTTTGCTTAGATTTGTTTCTCAAGGCCACTAAGAAATACTAGGCCAGGGCCAGCAAGATGACTTAGAGGGTAAAGCCTCTTGTTGCCAAGCCTGACAACTCAAAGTTATCCCCGAAGCCCACACAGTGGAAGAGAGCTGACTCCTGCAAGCTGTCCTCTGAACTCCCCATGTGATACACACATATGCAGACATAGGTACCCACAATAAATAAATTAATTAAAAAAAGAAATGGTTATTGCTGACCTAGTGGGTGGTCGTCTCTGTACCTGTTGTTGCTAGTAAGATATGAAGAGGCTAGCATTGATTTGACGTTTGGATCCTAAGAAGTGTGAGTTATCAGTGAATGATTGTTTCAATGTGTCGTCTTCATGGCAGATTTTATTTTCAATGAAAATGATGTAAATTGTTCAATCTTCACAAGACACTTAAAGAATTGATGAGTGGTGTGTGTGCCTGTACCTATGTGTAGGTAACTGTCCTAAATGCATGCTCAGACCTGACAGTTCCTTTCTTGGATGTCTTTGTTGTCTTTCTTTGTGGAGAGACATTTGCAAAAATGTATTATAATCCATTGTGCTGGAAACCACCCAAACGATAATCAGTGGTGGAATGTCTAAATGAATCGCAGGGGACAATTATATGTAACTTACAATGAACAGCAGCTAATTGCATCTATATGTATATGTAAATATATAATATATGTTTATATATACAAATTAGGTAACAGAAGCCAGACACAGATGGGTGCACACTGGGTAATTCCATCCTTCCAAATATTATGCACCAGGTTTAACTATTGTCTTAGTTAGGGTTTCTATCGCTGTGACAAAACACCATGGCCAAAAAGCAAGCTTGGGAGGAAAGGGTTTATTTGCCTTACACTTCAGCATTGCTGTTCATCACTGAAGGAAGACAGGACAGGAACTCAAACAGGGCAGGAACCTGGAGGCAGGAGCTGATGCAAAGGCCACGGAGGGGTGCTGCTTATTTACTGGCTTGCTTCCCATGGCTTGCTCAGCCTGCTTTCTTATAGAACCCAGGACCATCGGCCCAGGATGTCACCACTCACCATGGGGTGGGCCCTCCTCATTGATCACTAAGTAAGAAAGAGCCTTACATTACAGCTGAAGCTCAAGAACACTTCCTCAGCTGAGACTCCTTTGTCTGATGACTCTAGCTTGTGTCAAGTTGACACATAAAACCAGCCAGTACAACTCTTATGCTCAGGGATCTATGTTTACATTGTGAAAGACTGGGTTCTACAAAAGCAAAGTTTCCTGCAGTTGGTAGAAAGAGCTCAGCCTTGAGAGGGGGTATTGCCGTGTTTTGTTTCTTGCCCTGGGTGATTATTACACAGATCTAACCCCTGTACTGTAATAATTCATTAAGTTGTGCATTTGTGAGACACTTTTTTTTCTAATGATATTTTTATTTATTCTTTAAAAGTTTAATATTTTATTTTAATTTCTATTTATTCTTTGAACATACCATACATGTATAAAATGTCTGTTGTTCATACCTACCCTTTACTTCTTCCCCAAACCCCATTACATCTCCCTCCAAACTTCAAGTCCTTCTGATTGATTGATTGATTGATTGATTGATTGATTTATACCCATTGAGTCAAACTAGTGATTCCCATATGTGCATGGGGTCATTCATTGAGGCATGGAGAACCTGCCAGTGGCCACACTCCACTTGAAAAGTGACTCTTCCTTCCCTAGCAACTATCAACTGCCCATAGCTCCTCAGTTAGGGGTGGGGGCTTGGCAGCCCTCTCCCATCTATGCTGGAGTTGTTAACTGGCTTTATCTTTTGCAGGGACCCACAGATGCTGTGGGTTTGTGTGCAATAGTCATGTCACATCCAGACAGCATTTCATAGAACTCCTCCTCATCCTATGGCTCTTACATTCTTGCCACCTCCTCTTCCACAAAGTTCCCTTGAGCTTTGGAGTAAAGGTGGGGGTTGATATAGATGGCCCATCGATGGTTTAACAGTCATAGTTGATTATTTGGGGCCCTTTGAACTGAAATACACCTCTGCATTAACCAATAACATTGTAATAAGAAGTGTCTCTTCTCTGGATGTAAGTACAAATATTTAGAAGGCAGTTTGACAATATGACCATTTTGAAGAACAGCATAAATATGTTCTTCTCTATGACTTCTGCAGCCTTGGGTTTGGGCCGTGTTTACAGTACAGGCATGAATTCCCTCCTGTAGAGCAGGCGTCGGGTTGGGTCTAATCAAGAGAGCGATTGGTTACTCCATCAATAGTCTTTCCACTTTTGCATCAATAGCACATCTCGCCTGTGAAGTTGGTATTGTAGCATTCGGGGTCCAGTGCTGGATAAGACTATCGATGTGTTTTCTCTTCTAGAACCCTGCATAGCACATCTGACTGCTATGAAAGCTATCCAGGAGGGAAAGAGACTCTGGGTCAGTTCAAGATCAAGTTTTCTATGTCCTGCAACCAGTGTATGGTGTCTTCAGCAGTAGAGTTTTACCATTGAGTTATGATGGGCATCTAAGAGCAATAACAATGGCCTTTGTGATTTGGGGTGTCTCAGGGGAAGTAACTCATGCCTGGCACTGATATTTTCATAATTCATGTCTTCTAAGAGAAGCATTGTTCACTGATGTGGGGAATGTCCATTCAAAGTCTTTAAAAAACACACACATACCCCTACATATAATGTATATTACTTATTATGTAATACATGTGGTATATTTGTTTGTGTTTGTAATATGCTTCATAAGGCTTTATGCACCCTTACTTTTGGTTAACCCGCCTGCCATTTCCCCTTTCTCCCACTACCCCCACTTAAACCTTCAGCTCCCAGTGGTCTCCCCCATTCTTTCCTACCACATATATTCTACTGTCCCCTCTTACAGTTTCTGACTTGGATTGCGACATCAGAGGTTCCCCAATAGCTTCTTGACGCGTACTTTAGTTTGTCTAAGGCCCCTCATTTCCGCGTGTCCATCACTTCCCTATGTGCTTGAGCGCCTCTGCACCCAGAGTTACCCTTCTCTCTCACTTCACCTGCATCCCCTTCACTAAATGCACCTCCTTTCCAACGGCCAGTTTCTGGTTTCCTAGTTTCCACATGTAGTCCATATTAAACACACAAAAAAGATTTGGAGAGAAGGCCCTCATACAACAATTGTCTTTTGAGTTTGAGTGACTTCACTCAGTATAATTTTTTCATTTCTATCCATATATCTGCAAATTTCATAATTTAGTTTTTAACAGTTATGTAATAGTTAGTTGTGTATATGTACCATAATTTTGTTATCCATCCATCAGCTGATGGACATCTAGGTTTATTTCATTTCATAGTTATTGGGAATAGAGCGGCAGTGAACATGTATGTGCAGTTATCTCTGTAGTAAGACATAAAGTCATTTGAGTATATGCCCAGGAGTGGTATAGCTGGGTTATATAGTAGACCATACATACAACTACATTTATCCACCACTACCTCCCTCCAACTCTACCTGTATGAGAGGCATTTTCCTACATGAACATTTCAAGTTAAAATATTTTAAAAGACACCATTTTATCTTTTTTTTTTTTTAATTTTTATTTTGCAATACAATTAAGTTCTACATACAGGCACAGATTCCCTTGTTCTCCCCCCTCACGCCCCCCTCACCTTCCCCCCAGCCCGCCTCCCATTCTAATCTCCTCCAGGGCAAAGCCTTCCCCACAGACTGAGATCAACCTGGTGGACTCAGTCCAGGCAGGTCCAGTCCCCTCCTCCCAGGCCGAGCCAAGCGACCCTGCATAGGCCCCAGGTTTCAAATAGCCGACTCATGCAATGAGCACAGGACCCAGTGCCAGTGCCTGGATGCCTCCCAAACAGATCAGGCCAATCAACTGTCTCACCCACTCGGAGGGCCTGATCCAGTTGGTGACCCCTCAGCCATTGGTTCATATTTCATGTGTTTCCTTTTGTTTGGCTATTTGTCTCTGTGCTTTATCCGACCTTGGTCTCAACAATTCTCTCTCATATAAACTCTCCTCATTCTCACCATTTTATCTTTTATCCACCTTATTGAAATATAAATCTGAATGTATCATCTGTTCAATCAAATGACAATAATTTTTATTTACTCAGCATGGGCAGATATACAGCCAAGCTCAAAATCCAGTTAGATTTCTGGGTGCCTGTAACCATATACTAGTCTGTCTGTCTGTCTCCCCTTCTCTCTCTTTCTTTCTCTTCTCTCTCTCCCTTCTTCTTTCCTTCTCTACCTTCATTTTTTCTACATTTGGTCTGTAATTCACTATGTAACCTAGGCTGGCCTTGAACTCATGGCATTCCTCCTGCCCCAGCCTCCTAAGTGCTAAGATTGTAGGACTAAGCCACCACACCCAGGTCCATGATCTTATTTGTAATCAATTAACACAGTACTTTTGTGCATAGTGATTACTCTAATAGTGTCATCTAGGGGATATAGCTAATTCATATTTATACCTACACTCTATATCTAGGAAGATATTTACTATATTTACTATTCATGGGACTGTAGAAGCTTAGATGTCCCAGAATTTGCCCCCTGCAGACTGAAGGTCCAGAGAAGGTGTGCTTTGAAAGCTGAGGACTGGGTATCCAGTGGGATCGATTCCAGTCTACATTTGATAGCTTGAAAACCAAGAGCACCAATGGCAGGAGAGGGTTGATGTGCCAGGTCAGAAGTCAGCCTGAGGAGGGTGAGGTGGGGCCCTCAGTGCATTAGCTGCTGCCCCAATAGTCCTCCAAGTCCAGTGCTAATCTCTTGAGACACACTCAGAAGTACCACTCAGCCATGGGTCTGGGTATCCTGTGGTCCACTCAACTAGACACACAGATCGATTTTCACATCTACTCTCTACTAAATAAATTGCAGGAAAAGTGAACCCCTGTGAGAAAGTAATCTATTTTGCAGCTATAACTTTTTAATTTTGTATATTTTTTATTTTTTGAAATGAAAATATAATTAAATCATTTCCTTTCTTCTCTTTTCTCTTTCCACCCCTTCCAATGCACTCACTTACTCTTGCTCAAATTCAAATTTATGGCTTCTATTTCTTTAAATATATGCATATATATATATATACATATATATTCCTAAGTATATAAATGTAACATGATCAGTTTGTATAACGTTATTTGTTTAGGCAGTCATGTTGGTGAGACTTCCTGACAGTTCTAGGAGATGAAGTCTCACAGCAAACGTTTTTGTTCCTCTGGCTCCCTCTTTCACTATGATATGTGAAACCTTAGATGCAGGAATTGTGTTGTAGATGTATCGGTTGGGGCTGGGCACCACAAGGTCACTTGTTCTCTGCATTTTGGTCACTTGTGTTTTTCTGTAATGTTCTTCATCTGTTTCAAGGAGATATTTCTTTGTTGAGGGATGAGAGCTATACTTACCTGGGGGGTATAAGGGTAAATACTTAGACTGTAGTTAGGAATTATGTAAGTTTAGTAAAGTGGCTGTTGTAGGTTCTCCTCCAAGATCCATGACCTCACTAGCCTTGGGTAGTTGGCTAGTTTCCACCACTGGACATGATTTCCCTCTTGTTGAACAGGCCTTAAGTCCTATTAGGAAGCCGTTGGTTACCCCCAGGGTGTGTGTACCACTATCACTCCCTTAGGGGATATCATGCCATGCTGGTTCATTGTCTCAGTTCATAAGCATCATAGCTGGGTAGGACTCTTAGTTGCTTCCCTCCTTTGGAAGTTTGAGTGGCATCATGTGGTACCATGAAAATTAGTCCTCAGGGAGAAAGCTTTCAAGTCAGAACCATCTTGAGTCTATGTCTTGTGTCTGAATTTAATAGTGTGTCCAGGTTCTTGCTATTACGAATAATGCTGATATGAACATAGTTGAGCATGTGTCCTTGTGGTAAGATTGAGCATTCCTTGGGTATATGCCCAAGAGTTAGTAGTGTGTCTTCCACAATAGGCATTTAACTTCCATTTCTGAGAGGCAACAGGGCCAACCGAAATTGGCTGTTCTGGGACAGCCCTAAACAACAACTCAAAAGGAGGGTTCTCATATCTTGTATTGAGGGCTTTGTTAGATAGTCAGTAGCTCTTAAAGGGAATATTGTCAGCCCAGATGTATTATATATAAGCTCAGGTAGATAGACAATAATATGATTTAATATGCATATATGAAGATTTGGAGCTTGGAACCACAGATCAGAGAACATGCCGTTTGTCTTTCTGGGTCTAGGTTACCTCACTCAATATGATCTTTTCTAGGTTCATCCATTTGCCTGAAAATGTCATGGTTTAATTTGTCTTCACAGTTTAATAGTATTCTATAATGTGTGTGCACTATGCTTTCACAATCAGCTTATCAGTTGGAGAACATTTATGTTGTTTCCATTTCCTACCTACTGAGAATAGAGCAGGAATGAACATGGCTGAGCAAGTACCTGGAGTGGGAGTCATTTGGGCAGATGCAGAGGAGTGGTCTAACTGGGTCATGTGGTAGATTTAGTTTTAGCCTTTTGAAGGTTCTCCACACTGATTTACAGAGTGGCAGAACCAGTCTGCAGTCCCAGCAACAACGAAAAAGGGGTCCCCTTCCCCACTTCCTCTCCAGCATTTGTTGTTGGTTCTTCGATTGATCTTTGCCATTCTGATTAGGGTAAGATGAAATCACAAAGTTGTTTTGACTTGTGTTTCTCTAATTGCTTGGGATAGTGGTGTGTGTGTGTGTGTGTGTGTGTGTGTGTGTGTGTGTCTGTCTGTCTGTCTGTCTGTCTGTCTGCATATGTGTGCATACTCACATGCACATGTGGAGGTAAGAGGTTAACATCAGGTATCTTTATTGCTCTCTACCCTAGTTTGTGAGGCAAAGCCTCTCCCTGAACCTAGAATTCATTGGTTGGCTAACTGCTGGCCCCAAGTTCTGGGGATCCACCTGGCTCTTTCTCTTCCTCTTGCTAGGGTTGCAGGTACTCACCACCATGCCTGGCCTTTACATGGGTGATGGGATCCAAACACAGATCCTCGTGCTTATTCTGCAGCTACTTTACCAACCAAGCCATCTAGCCAGCCCTAGAACTGTAATTCTTATAGTCATGATGTTAGTTGCAAAATTAAATGCATAAATGAAAACACCATACTGAAACTATTTTGCACAATTAATATGATAAAATACAGTTTTGGTTTTTTTTTTAGTGATGTGAGTTGGAGGTCACAGGCTACAACAAGATCACTTGGCAGCTTCCTTTCTCTCTTGTTACCTTCTTCCTAGGTGACTTTTAGTTTGCTGTTTGACTTTCCAGTGTGTCAAGTCTAGAAGCTTCTAAAGTTTAAACAAGTTTTCAACACTTGATACTTCTTCTTTGTAATTTGACCTCAGAAAAGTTGCTTTTCTTTGTATATCTGAATCTTCCTTTTCTCCAACATGGGTCAAATAAGAAAATTCCTTCTGAAAGTTCTCTCTTTGATCTACCTGAGATACAAGAAGTCACACGTCCTGCAGAGACACGTTGTTGTCCACAGATATTCAAGGAGAAGGGAGCAGAGGCCAACATCAGAAATAATCCACTTTTAAAGATATCAAACAAATAGAAAACCAAGAAGCTTTAGAGACAGGAGCATAGCAGAAGATGAAGCCGGATTATAAAATGAAAATTAATCTTTTACTCAATGTCCAAAGAAACCCCGCTTCACACCAAAAGTCATGTTGTATTGACTGCAATATTTTCCATTTGATCCTTTCTTGCTAGCTTGGTATTCAGCATCACAACCCACCATGGAAGAGTGCCCCCCACCCCCACCCAACACAACTGTAGAAGCAGAGGTTGAAGATGTGTGGGTGGGTGTCAACTCTCACATTTACATTCAGCAAGCAAGATTAATCAAACAGAATTTTCTTCTCTTTAGACTTTCTTCTTCTTGCTGTTTTGGTTTTAACCAAACTGTTAAACAAGGGTAACACCAAGAGCAGTTAGTTATATGCCAGGTGCTGGGCAAAGAGCACTTTACAGCTACCATCACATGTAATCTTTTTTAATAATCCCCTGAAGTGCATAGGCAGTTTCCAAGATGGCTCCCAGTTATCCCGAATCCCAATATTTATGTCCTGTTGTGGGATGATCTGCTTGGCCAGATGTGTAAATGATTGTGTGACTTTTGGATTAAAAGTAACATTGTATTTATGCTTCTGTATGAGCTCTTACATTGCTTATGCCTGTCTCTATGCTTTGGGGACACTCAAGCAGTCCTGATGAAGAGGTCTATGAGAGGAAGGATTGAAGCCTTGCACTGATAACCAGGCCCGACTTTCCAGCTCTATGAGTGAGCCATCTTGAATTTTTTAACCCTCGTGAAGCCTTCAGATTATGCAGCCTCAGTTCCATCTTTGACTACAACATCACAAGAGAGCCTATTCCAAAATCACCCAGCCAAGCTTTCTACAAACTTTCAGGTCACCAGAACTTGAGACATCAATGATAACCCTAGTTCAGGGTCATGTAAACAGTGTTGTTGTGTTCTATATTTGGGAGCAGTCTGTTATGTGGCAGTGGGCAGCTATAGACTCTTTTGTCATTGTCTTTACTGAGGTCCAAGGAGATTAACTTTCAGGTATAAAGACTCCAAAACCTTTGGGCCTAGTAGAAATGAGAGTTCATTGGGGATTTGGTTTATCTTTTTTTTTTTTTCCTGAAAATAAAAAAATAACTTCTAACTGGGGAGAAGCATTTTTAATCTATCAAAGCTCTATTTGTTAAAATGTGATAGAAGGGTGTGGGTTAGTGAAATATATCATAAATGTGAAATGCAGTGTTTGGCCCCAAAGATGTTTCAAATTAGTTTAGTTCATATATTTCTCACTGTCTAGAAAGGATTTTAACATTTGTGAGAGTTAATTTTGGAGGAAATTTGCCATTTTCTGTTTCTCTTTTCTGAGAAGATGTTGGGTTTGGAAATGGAAGATGATAAAAGGGAAGACAGAGGTAATACATTTTGAGGCATTTATCATGAAAGAACAAGCATAGAGATGATGGATGGGGGCGTGATTATGGTGATCATGATAGTTATTAATGTGACAAGCACACAGCCCTGGAGCATCTGGAGACATTCACCAATTTAATAACACACATCATGAAATTCTGTTTCCCAAGCAGCCATCCATTCTGAATTTGAACTCGATCGTGAGTTCCCAGAAGTGAAGAGAATATAACTCCCTATAGAAAGTGACTGTTGTGCTTAAGAGCATCTTCTCCCAAGCATCACAAAAAGGAATCTAGTGGTACAAATATATGAAGGTAGAACTCTAGCGGAAAATCCCAAGTCCTGTCCTAAGGGCTAGCTGGGAATACATTTCCCCATCTCTTCATTATTCATTATATTTGAAAAGAAGCTATCAAGTCACAGACAGTGAGCACTTACTCAACCTAAACTTTGTGAGGTAGAAATACTAGAAGTGGAAAGTTGACATTTAAGTTAAAGAAGACAAAGCAAAGGTTGAAGTGTTTAGTCTGAGATATCTGGGCCTCCTGAAAATGCTTTGAGTGAGTACAATTCAATACCCACCCAGTTGGACAATTATCTACTGAACCCCTTCTATATGCCAATGTTATGTGATCCCTATAATCAAGGAGCTTGAATTTTAGAGCTCTAGACAGGTTCATAAGGAAATAAATGCAATGCAATGCATTTAATAATTTCATTTAGTGGTTCCAGCTTTTCCTTGCTATTGTCCTAATGCTCCTTTAGATTAGGAATGTTTACTCTGCACCATGCATTGTGTGTTAAAATTATGTAACTTGTTTTTATTTGATCCACCTGTCTCCACCTCCCCCCAGCACTGGGATTATAAGTGTGCGCCATTGTGCCTGTTTTTTATATGTGTGCGCTGGAGAATGAGCTCAGGCCCTCATGCTTGTGGCACGTATACTTCAGTGACTGAGCTGTCTCCCCATCCGTGGTAGTTTGAATAAAAATGGCCCCTATAGGTTCATATATTTGAATGCTTACCAGGGAGTGGAGCTTTTTGAAAGGATTAAAAGGATTAGGAGATGTGGAGGAAGTATGTCATTGCAGGTGGGCTTTGAGATTTCAAAAGCCCATGCCAAACCCATAGTGTCTCTCTCTCTCTCTCTCTCTCTCTCTCTCTCTCTCTCTGCCTACGGATCATGATGTAGCTCTCAGCTACTGCTCCAGTGCCTGCCTGCATGTGGCCATGCTTACCGTGATAATAACGGACTAAACCTCTGAAACTGTAAGCAAACCCCCAATTAAATTCTTTCTTTGATAAGAGTTGCCTTGGTAACAGTGTCTCTTCACAGCAATAGAATGGTAACTAAGACACTATCCTTATTAATATCTTTAATTATGAAAAATTTAAAACACATTAGAAAGTATTTGATGGACCAGCTTTAATAGTTCACAACATTCCCCATTGTCCACTCCCCCCCACCCCAGGAGCACATACAGACATACTTTTTTCTGGAGTGTTTTCAGGTCAATATCAGACATGATTTCTCTTTACTTACATTTTTTTCCTAAAAATTTGCTAATAGATAATAACTTCCTTACAAACAGTCAGGTACTATGATCCTACCTAACAATTTTTAAAGCCTATTTTAAGTTAGTTGATATATCTAGCAAGTACTAACACTAACAGAACCACTAAGCTTTGGGAATGGACGGGGTTTGATGTGATCTTATTTAGTTAAAAAATAAAAAAATACTTAGTTCATTGAACAATGACAGTTTTTATCTTTTATTAGTCATTTGGGGGCTCATAAGCCAAACGAGGTCTGTCCTTGTGCTTGGTCAGTTAAAGACTACTTCAAGTTCGGTCTCTTCTCTCCTCAAGCAATCTACTGCTGCACTAAACTTGTCTCGTTTCTGTAACTTTCCCACATTCTGAATCTGGCCTAACTGCATTCTTATAGGAGGTTCTTATTCATCCATTCCCCCTTCTCTCCATCTGCCTGCACACAGGGAGGTGTGTGTGGGGGTGTCTAGAAGCTTAGTTAGAATTAGGTCTGGGCTTTTGTTAACAGGTGGTGTTGTGGGGTGCATGAAGCCACTCATCTGCCTGGGTTTGAATCTTTCAGTGTTAAGATTGCCCCTAGTCTTTGACACCATCTTGGTAGCCTTCAATAATTTCCTTGTATAGTGTGATAGAACGTTCTAGGTTCATCTCACAGTGTGTGCCCCCAGTCTCAAATGGACCATTTCTTCTAGGAGCGGTTGGTCCTCTTAGAGGTAAATGGTATTTCAAGTTCATAATCTCAGTCTGTGGCCCATCCTTCCTGCTGGTGTTCCTTTGCTGTAGTGGGCTGGTTATTATAAAAAGAAAGCCACAATGAGCCTTCAATTCGGAAGTAAGCCAACAGGCTCTCCAGGACTGGGTATCGCTCAGTTGTAGAATACATGCTTAGCATGCACATGCTCTGAACTTGGTCCTCAGCACCCAAAATATTTTTATGCAAAGAGATATAGGCTTTCTAATACAAGGACCTTTTCCAATGTATTAGTTTTTATGATGAGACACTTGGCTCCTAACAATACTGATATAAACACTTACTTTTAAAATACTAAATATGTCATACTAATAGTATGACAATACACAACCATTGAGTGGACAGTAAGATTTCTGTGCTGCTTTCTCTGTCTTCCCAGTAAATCCCAAGAAGGATATACCAGTCCAGATGCAGTTCTGGGGTCAGCTGGAGTCATTGTTTTCTCTTGAGTTTGTAATGCAGCTTGATGTACAGAAAGGTTCATTTGTTTGGTTTCTTTTCAAATTTTAAGAATTGATTTTTCTCCCCTCTTGGTTCTCTGATATGTAAAACATTTGCACAGCTCAGAAGTCCACAATGGGGGTGCGTCCTATCTGTTCTACCGTAATCCACACATCTCTCTATAGGTTGCCAGGCTCATTGTTGTGTATGCCATCTCATATATCATTTGGATAGGATCCTAGAACAGTGGTGCTGGGCACATACATGCATATACATAAACCCAAAATATATGTGGATACATTTTGTTGGTCATATTAGGAAGAATATATAATATATTTAGACTTTTGGAGACATAACATGAAATTTTGTGGTATATTTCATAACACCATGTTAACTCTGTTACTATAATTGTATAAGCAAGATATGTTAGTTTCTTTCATAGATTTTTAATTCTTGTTGTTCATTAAGAAGAGAGTTTTATTTGTGTTGTTGTTGTTGTTGTTGTTTTGCTTTGTTGTGATAGGGTCTCACTCTGTAGCCCAGCCTGGCCTGGAGTTTACTATGTGATCCAGACTTTTTCCAGACTCATGTTACACCTCTTGCCTCAGCTCCTTAGGAACTGGACTACAGCTGAGAACCTCCATGTCCAACTCAGAAAGGTTTACATTTTTCTGGGATATGTTTAATTTCCAGTTTTATCATATTGTAACCAGAGTATTTATTACTCATAACATCTGTAGATTATGGAAACCTACTGCCATTTTATTCCCTAATATATGATCGATTTTTTCACAACTGTTTCCTTTGCTCTTGAAGCAGTATATTTTATATCATTAAGATGTATCATTTCATATGCATCCCTGAAACTAATAAATTCTATTGTTCAAATCTGATATAATTTTGCTTATTTTTTTGTCCAGCTAACATGCCTTTTACTGCAAGTCAATATTAAAAATTGATAATTTGTGCTTGTGCATCTCTGTACATCTATAATTTCTGCTTTTATTGATTGATGTTTTTGCATTATCTTACAAATAACTATTCCTTTCTTTATTATATCTTTTTTTAAGTATGAAGCATGGCTTTTAGCACTGTACCAGTTTCCTCTTTGTTTTATTTAATCCTTTAAAAATATTCCACTCTTAAATGAGAATTGTAATCCTTACTTCTTATAAACAATGGGTATATACAGTGTTAGGTCTCTCTATGGTATCCCTGCTTTTTTATTGCTGATAAAGTTACCTCTCAAAGACAGAATTCCCCTCACTGAATAAAATTTGAAGGATGTTCAGGATAGTGAAAGACACTCATGGACCAATAATAGGAGATATGAAATGTTTATTACCTACACGATGGAGCTTCCCAAGAGAGCTGAGCAAACCTCAAGCCTGTATGCTCCACTACTTTCTTTTATATTAAATCCTTTATAATGCCTCTATTATTTAGCTACTGCTGCATAACAGAGTGTCCAAGTAGTAGTATAAAACAGTGGGTATTTATTTTCCTCACAGTTCCTGTCTTAAAAATCTGGATGGGACATACCTGAATGCCCCTGTCTGGGCCTCTCTCATCCAGGGCCAGGCATACAGTTGACTGGATGCAGCTCTGTCTAGAAGCCACCTTCAGCTCATTCAATGGCTGCCAGTGGGCCTCAGAAGACCCATTTTTAAGCACATTCACACTGTTGCTGCAGGCCTCGTTCACAGTTCACTTCACAGTATGGTTCTCTATGTAGGCTTCTGGACTACCCAACAATGTGGCAGATAGTGATCTGATAGAGAAAGAGCCAGAGGGTACCAAGATAGGCCTGTAGAATAGCACCCCACTGCTCAGACTGTGTTGTGTTTTCAGAAGTGCCCAAGCTTGTATTCAAGGGAGAAATGATTCAAGTACATACACAAATGCCGGGAAACAGATATTACAGACTTAGGGTTCACAGGCTTTCTGTAATAATCCCCTTTGTGTTCCTTTATACTGACTGGTCAGTTTGATGCCTGCCTATGATGTGTGCAGTACTCGATGATCTGATTCTACTTCTTGCTTTCTCTTTTTCCCTTCCATCCTCAAAGTCCATTCCTTTTACTTTCTCAGAAAATGTTTGCATGCTTTGCCTCGTGTCCTCAACTTCATTTCAATTTTAGCTGAACAGCTGAACACAAGAAACATCCGTTGCCAGTCTCTTGGCTGAAATTCTTCAGTTCTTTGACTGGATAAACTTCATTTTCTAGTAGACTCCTCAGGAAGATGTGATGGCTAATCTCGGTTGTCAACTTGATTACATCTAGAATAAATTAAACCCACACACTGCTGTGCATGCCCATGAGGGATTTTCTTAGGCTATTTGAATCAGGAAAACCCACCCCCAAGCTAGGTCACACCTTCTGGTGGCGGTCTTCATCAAAGGACATGGAAGAACAAAGCTTTGCCTTTTGACTGCTCATTCTCACTCTCATTGGCAAGTCCATCTTTGCTGCTGTGGCATTACTTCTTGGGTGTTAGAACCTACTTTTAACATAGACTGAAGATATCGGCTCTCTAGGACTCCAGCACCAGATCAGGACTGCTGAGACATCCAGCCTTGTAGACTGAACAGCTATCCAATTCTTGGTCTTCCTGTTGTGAAGGACATTGCTGGACTACCCAAACTACATCCTGTAAGCCAGCCTAATAAATCCTTTTTTGGTGTGTGTGTGGTGGGGGTGGTTCATTCTATTGGTGCTGTTCCTTTAGAGAACCCTGACTAATACAGAAGGGATCTTGCCTGGAGTCTTCCCTGGGTTTTTCTATGATCAGATGTTTTTTTCTGGAGCTTCAATAACTTAAGAACTTAACTCAGTCTTTGGCTTGCTCTTTAAAAACTGTGAGGGGCTTCCCTGGTTGCTTACCACTTCTTCTAGCTGTACAGTACTTGCTCTGAGCTCTGGGCTCCTGAGCAGCCATCTCCCTCCACCTGCCATAGTGATGCTCTTCTAGGACCTCACCTGCCCTGAAGAGCTGCTCTCTGACATTTACGAGATCCAGGAGACCTCTGGCTGACTGCACCTGGACATAGAGATGTTTGGGGAACAGAGGGAGACATAGTGGAAACGCCTCCACCAAAGGCCTGCGAGCAACCGTACCAGAAGCACAGAACTGAGTAGTGTTTGTTGATATCGTCGTGAACCGTCACTTAAAGGAAACCAGTGCCATGTAAGAAATATATAATGATTGCATGAAATCACTCAAAGGCAAACTTGAAGGACAGAGACCAGAAAGATCAAAACCTTTTCTGACAGGGCCTGCAGAATTTCAGTAACTATCAGTTTTTTATTGGTGAAAATATGAATCCAGACAGCACAGCTGTACTCCTGGACTACCATGAGGATGTTTGACGCCATCTGTGATTTTCTCTAAGAGTGGCTTAGATATGGAAAAATGCTAATGAGTTGGCCAATTACCTCGCATCTATCACCTGTCATCAGAACCGGCCGCTGCCTGCCATCCCCACAATGCCAGGACTTAAGACAAATGAGACCGATGTCATTTTGAGCTCTTCATATATTTTTTTTACCATAATTTGTTTAGAGCAGAGCCATTGTGTTTATGTTTTATTTTGTTTGAAAAAAAAAAAAGCATGTCACATAGGCTATGTGAAAGTGTATTCAAACTAAAAAAAAATTGGTGGAGGGGAGGAAAGGATGCCACACTGTTGCATAAGTTCATAAGTCACTCTAAAAGGTCCAGTGACTGCTGGATCTGCACAACTGGCTACTGGCAAAATGAGCTCCACTGGGTGACTTCATCCAGACTCATTACCTGAATGAGCAGGTGAAATATGTCAAAGAACTGGGTGACCATGTAGCCAACTTGCACAAGATGGGAGCCCCCAAATCTGGTATGCAGAGCATCTCTTTGACAAGCACACCCTGGGACACACTGATCACAAGAGCTGAGCTGACTTCCCCAAAGCCGTGAAGACACAGGGAGAGTTGTTATAGCACGTGGATTTACAAGTGACATATTCATGGCTATAACATTTAAATCTTTCCCAGAACTTTCTTTTTCTCCCTTTTGTCTCCTCTTGCTTGCTCTTTTCTTTTTCTTTTTGATCTCTACTCAGCTGTAAAGAGCAGAAGCCCATGTTTAATGTGTTTGTATGGTTGATTGTCCTGAGGGGGATCTTGGAACTTAGTGGATCAAGCAGCAGATGGCATAGGATCCTTAGTGGGCAGTGTCTGTTTATTGTGTTTGGAAGTTAAACATGGCAAACTGAGGGAGTGGCTTGTGTGTTCATGTCTTCCTGATCAGAAAAGCCCGTAGTTGGCCTAAAAATGGATTCTTGACCTTGAGATAAGACTACATGTAGTCACATGGAATACAACTACTTGTTTTTAGTTTTCCTTGTTTTTTTAATTAATTATTTTTTTTTTTTTACAATTCCTTGTGTAATGTTTTTGTTTTAAACATTTGACATAGTTTTGAAGATGATTTTCTTAGCTTTCCCATGTATGAAAAAGCCATAAATAATGTATGACATGGAGTAGAGAGATGGCTCAGTGGGTAAGAGCATTGGCTGCTCTTCCACAGGACTCAGGTTCAGTTCCCAGTACCTACAGGGTGGCATAGAACCATCTGTAATTCCAGTTCCAGGGGACTCAGCACCCTCTTTTGGCCTCTATGGGCATCTGCATGTATATACAGTGTGCAGATATACATCCAGGCAAAACACCCTACATGTTAAATTGTATGACCCGAATACAGGAAGTAACTGATATCTGCTCTAACCCCGCCCCCTTATCTTTAGGTGAACAACGGAAATACCTGAAAATGACAAGTAAAAGAATTGAGGAATCTATGGGGGCTGTGCAGAGGGGGCTGGCCAAGGTGATCACAGGACTGCAGAGCAAAGTCTTGCCTCCCATGAGCCCAAAGGTGGTCACAGAGGAAGAAGTGAACCGGATGGTAATGTATCAAGGAATTTCTGTGGAAGATACTTAGTGCAGTATCCTTGGGACAATGTTATTTTGTTCTTTCAGAATATCAGAGAATCACTGTTAATATCATATCAGCTACAAGTGTGTTGGAGAGCATAAATGCCTTCCAAAGCTGGAGAAGTTCTTAAGCTGCATATGTTCTTCAAGGTGCAGGGTTGGACTGAGTAATCAGTTGGAATAAGAGTTTCTAAGTCCGTTTTCTGTTCCTATAGCAGAATGTTAGAAACTGGACAACTTATAAAAAAAAATGAAGTTTGTTTTTGCTTGCAGTTGTAGAACCTACTCCAGCGCTGGGTAGCTCCATCTGGTAATGGCCCCATGCTGCAAGTACCTATGTGTGTGTGTGTGGGGGGGGGGGAGATTAAGGGAGCTAAACTCCAAGAGAACCATTAATTCATTCACTAGGGCTCTGACACATGAACTTGGGGACACACCCAAATCATGTAATGATGTGAATAAACTTACCAAACTTTTCTGAATGATAGGTAGAGCCATGTGAACTGCCGTGTGTGTACTTCAACCTTTTCTGAATGGTAGGTAGAGCCACGTGAACTGCCATTCATGTAGTTCAGTTACAGTCAAATACCAGAATCTCATACGACTCAGCCTAATAATCTGTTATTCATGCACTGGCAAGAGTTGTTTTTGTAATTTGTAAGGCACAGAGCATTAAAAAAGAATGACTAGTATGTGGGAAAATACGTAGTTTTCTTTTAAAATAAAAATAGGTGTATTTCTAATGAGTGAAAAAAATGTTGTGCTGGGAACTGGATTATGAACCACATGCTGTAGAAAATAGTAATAAAAAAGTGTGGTTCTGGCAATGAATGATACTGCCTATGTTTTATCCAATCTCGAGTTGCATTTGAACTAGAAAAATGAAGTCAGTCATTGTGGTGGCTGCCGTTACTTATCTATCAAGGCTCTGACTTTTTGTTTTTAAGAGTTTGTTGTTTTAATTTAAACCACACTATTGCTGACACCTCTTAACACTCTGTTACTCTCATCTGTGTTCCTGTCAAAAAGAACTTAAACCAAGTTGAAAACTGTGTTAGAGGTGATTCTCAATTACAGAGAGAAGCCTTACGGAAGAGTTCTAGACTCTAACCTAAATCGGCCGACTTACGTATTGCAAGCTCTTAGAAACAGTCTTGGCATAGACTTTGCCAATGGTCGCACCCTCCTCACATGTAAAGCAGGCCTGGAACAATGAGGACTTTCTAGAACAACAGCCACAACTGCACAACAGCGACAGATTTGGGGTAGCTAATTCTCTGCTGGGCTAGTTTTATTTAAATGACAAGTTGCATGTGTTTTTTTCATAAAATTTGTAGGTATTGAAACATTTTGTGTTCTGATTTCAGTGTGTGAATGTTATTGGCTGCAAGATCCAGATCTGACTCAAGCTTACAGCTCCTGCTGAATGCATCACTGGTTTTTAAGTGGCCGGCTCACACCTCTAAGACCCTTTACATTTTACATTTCCCTTTAGCATGATGTGGTCTAGATAACACCCCAGCGCTCTGCTTGCCTGATCTGTAGGTTCAGAAACAGAGCTGTCTCCAGCTCCTCAGCTTTGATTCTTGGAAGTTGTTTTGTTGTGTGTGTTTTGTGGTTTGTTTTGTTTTGTTTACAGATGTAGAGCTGTCTTTTCAGAAACCTCTTATGAGCATGGGTGTTCTGCTCTTTGGGCAGATTCCTGTGTAGTTCCTTGACTTATTTTCTCTAGGGTTTCACTGTGTGCTTCCCTCAAAACTGGATGGGATGGGCTAGTGCATGTCACTTTCAGTTGCTGTACAAAGACCTCAGAAGTGCCTGGGATTTCTCGTGTATAATTTAGTCATCTTCAATATTTTATAAGGGAACTTAGTGACATTCCACAATTATCCTGAAAGCTGCACATACAAATTATTCATTACTGGTGCTTAGGAGAACACTTCCTCAGACTAACCATGTTTGAACTGGGCTCTTGTTGGATTCTAGCTGACACCCTCAGAGTTCCTGAAGGAGATGTCCCTCACTACAGAGCAGAAACTGGCAAGTACGCGAATTATATGCCGGCCACAGATCATCGAACTCTTAGATATGGGAGAAACAACACACCAAAAGGTACAGCAACGGCTGGAGGGATGGCTCTGTGGTTAAGAGGGATTGTGGCTCTTGCAGAGGACCCAGGTTCAGTTCCCATGTCAGACAGCTCCCACTGCCTGTACCTTCAGCTCCAGGAGATCTAATGCCCTCTTCTGGCCTCTAAAGGCATTGTACTCATGTGCATACCCCCCCCCCCCAAACACATGCACATAATTAAAAACCAGAATACAGTCTTTTAAAAGCACATCAGGCTGAGCATAAACCATGTAAATGTTCGTGACAAGAGATGCTAAATAGAAAGTAGTGTTTCTAGGCTAGCCAGTCCCTTCCGGGGACAGCTCTGTCACTTCTGTCTGTTGATCTCTGTGACCTGGTATAGTAGTTACTACAGTTAATAAGAGCAAACCTTACTTAAAATCACTTTTTACTAATTCCACTCCTATTTAGTTACTTCTGATTGGTATTGGATACAGTTGTTTACAGGGTAAGAGTAATTCCAAGAATTATATCAGCCAAGCCCAATTAAGTTATCTCCTTCATGTCACAAGCTGTTCTTCCTTCCTGAACTGCCTATGAGTGAAGAAGGGAGAGAGGGAAAGTAGGCATTTGCTGTCTGGTTTTGTGTAACACGAATTGCTAAACAGTCTTATTAATAAAAAACCCAGAGCCTGATATTGGGTAAAAACCTGAGAGATCAGAGGAATAGGAAAAGCCACAGACAACCTCACCTTACTGACACCTCAGTTTCCAAAGAGACCTACTTCCTGTATACCCACGCCTATATGCCTTTCTTTTCTGCCATCTCATTTCCTCTCTCTGCCAAGCTACATCACTTCCTGTCTGTCTGCACAGACCTCAAGACCTCTACAGTTAGTGCTGGGATTAAAGGCAAGTGCCACCATGCCTGGCTCTGTTCCCAGTGTGGCTTTGAACTCACAGAGATCCAGACGGATCTCTGCCTCCCGAGTGATAGGATTAAAGGTGTGTGCCACCAGTGCCTGACCTCTGTGTTTACTATAGTGGCTGGCTTTTCCCTCTGATCCTCAGATAAACTTCACTGGGGTGCACAAAGAAAATATCACCACATTTTGGCCCATTTCTAGGAAACTTTCAGCCTGAAAAATATCAATGTTTCATGTTTCTGTATTCTAGTGTAGACTACATGTTCTTGGCTTTAGGGGCAAATAATTATAAAAAGAAGGACTCAAGACCAGAGAGATGGCCCAGCAGTTAAGAGTTCTTGTTTCTTTTACAGAAACAGGTTCAGTTCCTGGCACCCATGTGGTGACTAATAGCCATCTGCAGTTCTGGGGCTCCAGCACCCTCCTCTGGCCTCTGTAGACACTTTGCAAACACGGCACTCACAAGTACATGCAGTCAGAGCACTCATACACAAAAAATTAAAATTAGTGGATGTTTCCAAATGTCTTATTTCCTACTTCTTAGTTAATTTCTTAAATTATATGCCTCACTTTTTCTGTATAAATTATGATACAAATCTCCACTGATGGGATGACTGCGGACGGGCCCCCCTCAAAGGGATTCCCAGCTCTTCCTGAGTTATCTGAATTACATTCCACACGAGAATGGATCTCTGAAGCCTTTCCTCTGGCTGCCTAGGACCCACAGGCCCACGCTGTGTTTAGCACTGCTGTCTTTGTTTGCTGATGGCATCTTCTTTCTCCAACAAACACCCATCACATTTGAGCGGGAACGGCATTTCCCAGAGCCATCTCACCCTCATCACGGTTTTTCCTCTCTTCTGGGGCGCTGGCAGAGCAGGCCTGTGTTGCTGGCACATTTAACCTGTCATATTTTAGTGTTATGCCCTGAGCACTGCCCTGAAGGAGGAGAAAGTGGGGTTTCCTGGCACCCCTTCCCACTCCCCAGACCACTTGGTTGTTTGTATTTGTGCTCTGGATTTGAACAATTTCTCTCCCGTTGGGAACCATTGGCCTCCATTAATTCCCTCTAGATGAACTTATAGATCTTAGCTTTATGTTTTTGATAATGTTTGTATATTGTCTTTTTAACTCAGATTTCTTTCCCATACAATTCTAAAGTTGGGTTTTCCCCTTAACCACTCCATGGATATTTTCCTTCATGATCTTCTGGCATTAAATGATGCTCACAGAAGTTGGGAAGCCAGCCCACCCCTCACCCCACAAACAACATTAACATTCCAGCCTGCACACTCAGATTGTGAATTCTTCATTCATGCTTAATATTTTACTTAGACACGACTGAGTTTTTCCCATGCCCCTGTGTTCTTGTTTTATCTGCAGGCAGTTTATTTCTTAAATTTTCCACCATTTTTCATGTTCTTCTGAGGTTTTTTTCCCTTTAGGAACATCAATTATGGATGTGTTGGGCCTTCCTTGTCTGCTCCTCTGCTCCTGGCATTGCCTCTCTAACCCACTTTTAACTTGGTGTTCATCTGTTTTATTGAAATGACACTGAGCAGGCTGTCCTCTGTGTCCCTTCCTTGCCAGCAGACTCTGGTCATCTCCGGTCATTTGAAGCCCTGTCTCTTTTCCGAATCCTGTGATCCATCAGCGTGTGAGCGATCACTCCGACTGTGCTTTCCTGACTTCATTGTGGAATCTTCTTTCCCTGGAACTCTCTGTTCTCTCCTAAATTCATTCCTAGATCAGGGCCTCCTAAACATTTATGACCCCTTTGTCTGAGAAAATGTTAAGTGACAATAGTAACATAGACATAGAAAACAGACATGTAAAACAGGCCTGGGGAAACAGCTCAGTGGGTAATAGACTTTCTGAGCAAACATGAGGCCCTGAGTTCTAATCCCCAGGACCCATGTAAAGGCAGGCATGGTAGCATATGTCTGTCTTCCCAGCATTCCCCCTGCGAGACAGGAGCAGAGACGGGAAGATCCCAAGAGCCTGTGGGCCAGCTAGCCTGGTGTGTGTGTCAGCAAATGAGACCCTCTCTGCCTGAAACAAGGTGGAGACAAGAACTGACACCCCAGAATTTCTTCTGACTTCTACACGTGTACCATGGAACACTTGAGCATGCACTGAACACACCCATACACACACACACACACATGCATACACACCATTTGCACATACTAAAAATATTTAAAAATAAAAAACTTTCAGAAAAGGTAAGTATATAAAACAAACATCTGAAAAAAACCCAAACATCTGATAATAAATTATGAAGAATGGATTTTGAAGCAATTCTTTGCCATCTTGTCATTTACTTTGATTTTTTATTGTACTTTATTTACATATGGTGTTTGCACATGTGCATGCCTAAAACTTTGGCGTGTATGTGGAAGTCCAAGGACAACTGGTGGGAGTCAGTTCTCTCCTTCCAACATGTGGGTCCCAGGAATCAAACTTAGGTCCTCAGACTTGACAACAAGTGCCTTTACTGACTAAGCCATCCTGCTGTCCCCCAATTTTAATTATTTTTTTAAATATGAAAGCAAATTTACATGCTAATGAGATGGATTTGCTTGTTTATTTTCATCAAGATTTAATCTTGGTTAAATACACTGTAGATGGTGGAGGGGATCATCAACATTTTTCAGAGTTGATACTTCAGTGTCATGACCCTCAGTGCTGAGAATGCTGCTTTTCATAAATATGAAGCACAGATGGTAGAAGTCTACTTAGGGCCATTCAGAAATGGTTAGACATTCTTCCTGAATTCCAAGCCAAAATTCATTTAATTTTTTTTTAAATGAAACTCAAATCAGCAATGGAAACAACAGATTTTAAAATCATGCAGTCTAGTCCAGATGTGCGCTAATTTGACATTTCCATATTGAGGAGTGATTGCAGAAAAATATTAAAGGTCTTTCTTTTCTGTAAGTAACCATCTCTATAAGGTCAGAAAGTGTGATCTGTCCAGTAAAAGCACTGCAGTTCATAGCATAGAATGGTCTTGAATTTGAGCTGCAGGGTTTCAGGCAGCCTTCACTGGTGTGGCACAGTGCAGCAGCAGCCACAGTGTGACATATGCACATCCGTCTCATTAGTATGCATGATGTTTAGAGCTAAGGCTGCGGTAAAACCATGAGGTGCGGCACAGGCCATTGCCGCCGGAGACACCTAAGGTCCATTATGCATTTGACTCTGAACTAATTTGGGGTCATGCATTCAGAAAACTTTTACTGTTCACAAGTTTTTCCTGACCTCTTATAGTCAGTTATGTGACCCCATATGAGGTCATGGTCCACAGGTTAGGAAGTTGTCTTAGGTGACCTTGTCAAGGAGAATGGCGTCTTGGATCCTCTTCTCTCTTGCGCTATTTATGTATTTGATGTTGGAGGCACTGGGGAGGTGCCTGGGGTGCCTCACGTCTGTTCGGCAACTGCTTTTCCACTGAGCTACATCCCCAGCCCACGTGTTTCATGCAGACCTTCTCATTTATATCTCAAGCTGCATGTCAGTCCCCCGAACTCTGGATCAAATATTCAGCTCTGTGGACAGCTGACAGTTCAAACTTGATATGCTGGAGCTCAACATGCAGACTTGTGGTCTGTCCTCAAAGCCTGTGTTTCTTTTACCTCTGCCTCCTGCAGACAGTAATTCCACTTGTCTTGTTTTCTAGGCTGCTCTTCAGAGTTATCTCTGATCTCTCTCTCTCTCTCTCTCTCTCTCTCTCTCTCTCTCTCTCTCTCTCAAAATCCAGCAGAAAGTGCTGTAAACTCCCTGACTTTCACACATATATCTTTAGTCAAACCATTTTTACCATTTCCTCAACCATTGGTCCAGTTGCTAGCATGTAGACTATCCAAATAGCAACCATGGAAACAGATTCTTCCTCCCTCCCTCCCTCCCTCCGTCCCTCCCTCCCTCCCTCCTTTCTTTCTTTGGCATGTGTATATGTAATGTGCACGTGCACGTTTATGCTTGCATGTGTGTGTGGAGGGGAGTGTGCACATGTGTGTATGCATGCACGTAGAGATTGACATGAGGTCTTGCATACATACGCCACCTTATTTATTAAGGCAAGGTCTCTCACTTGAACCCAGAGTTCACAGATGTAGTCAGTCTAGCTAGCCAGCCTGCTCCTGGGGTCACTCATCTCTGCCCTCTGAGTGCTGGGGTTGCAGGTGGCTACCATGTCTGCTGGTGTGCAACAAGCGCTTGATCCACTGAGCCACCTCTCCAGCCCTCTAGCCTGTTTCTATCTTACCTCTCCATTACCAGTAATCCACAGTGCAACATGAATGATGATAAAAACGTAAATGAGGTCTTGGCAAGATGGATCAATGGGTAAAAAAGCTTACCATCAAGCTTGATGACCTGGGTTCAATTCTCAGTTACTACCTGGTAGACACAGAGAACCAACTCCCACAAGTTGTCCTCTGGCCTCCATATACACATACAGTAAGCATTTGTTTGCAGGTATGTGCACATGTGCGCGCACACACGTGTACATGTAATTAAAATGTAAATGAGCTCATGTCCCTCTCACATTTAAATCTCCCAGTGACTTCTATTACTCCCACACAATCTAAACTTGACCCTGGGTCCTAAGGCTCAGCATCACCCTCACTGCCTCCCTCCTGACCTCTTTTCCTTCCTCTGTTTGGCACATTGACTCCTACTGCCCTTCCTTCTTACCCCTGTTCACATGCAGAACTATTTCTCATGAGAGAATGGGGCGATGGTTGCCCTGCTAAAGAATGCTATAGGACAGCCTTTCTGAGCTAGACAGATGTCTGAAGCAAGTCTGACAAAGGTTTGCAAAGGGACATTCCAATTGGAAGGAAGAGCAATTGTAAAGCCTGGGAAGGGACTCATCAGCCTTGCAAGGACAGGGCTGTTGGTGGCTCGCTTCACTATTATGTGTTCAGCATGTGGAAAGGAGCTTGGCATGTATTGGAAACTTGGTGTTTATTGGAGGACAAATTTTGTCTTCTCTGTGTCCTTGAATATTTGTTTTGTGCTTTTTTATTATTTCTCCATTATATGTTTTAAAGTATGGTGAAATGGTGTGGTTAAGATTTTCATTGCTTTGTGTGGCTGAGGATGTAGCCCAATAGTAGAGCACCAGCCTAGCCTGCTCTGGACTTACAGTCAGTCCGCAGAACCACAAAAACAAACAAGCATTGAATCTTCATTGCTTATTGGCAATACATTTCTGATACACATTCTTTATTCGAGAGCTGAGGAGATGGCTCAGTGGGTAAAGTGCTTGCCATGGAAGAAGGGTGAGGACCTGAAGTCAGACTCCTGGCACTCATGTAGATACATGCTAGGTACAGCGGCATGCATCCATAACCCCGAGCTGAGGAGGCGAGACAAGTGGATGAACAGAGAGAGTTCCCTGGCCAGTAAGAGACCCCAGAGAGTGATAGAGGAAGACACTCAACGTTGACCGCTGGCCTTCACACATACATACACACATGTGTCTACAAACACATATATCCCAACATACACGCGAAATTAAAAATTCTTCATTTGCATCCTTTTCTACTTCTTTCTCAAGTATTTTACATATATATGTATATATTACACACACACATGTCTATGTGTATATGTGTTGGCTCAGTTTATCATTATGATTGTTTCTGCTACCCATCTTTGAAGGAAGGGAATCTACTTGGCCTGTCTGTTAACACTGAGTGATGTCTTGATCGGTAAGGTTCTCAGTAATTCTCAGTGAAGTGTTATGAAGGCTGTGTAAGCTTGTGCATATTTTTTGGAAGGAGGATAGCAGCTTTCTTTTTTAAAATAAAAACTTGTGTGTTGCATCTGTGTATTTGTGTATATTATGAGTGTAAGCATGTTCACTGGCTCCCCGAAAGGTTACTTATGTCCATTTCCTGGTCATTACCTCTCCCTCTTCCTCCAAAAGATCACTAACTACCCTTCTCATTGCAGGTTAGCTTTTCCTTTATGCGAGTGGAATGGGACAAGATGTGCCCTTTCATTTCTGGCTGACTTCCCTCATGTCATGACATTGGTCATTGCTCTGATAAAAAGCAAGTATTCAGTGAAACTCATAGCAGTATAGGAGGCCATAGGGCCGTGCCCATCCGGGTCTGCTGTGAGGGGTCCAGCTGGTGCACACAGCCCATGGATGGCAGTATAGGAGGCCATAGGGCCGTGCCCATCCGGGTCTGCTGTGAGGGGTCCAGCTGGTGCACACAGCCCATGGATGGCAGTATAGGAGGCCATAGGGCCGTGCCCATCCGGGTCTGCTGTGAGGGGTCCAGCTGGTGCACACAGCCCATGGATAAGCAAGTTCTTACTAGTGTTGTCTGTATGGCCCAAGTTCATTTAGATCTCCCAGATAGTTACCCTTTTATCATTCCTCTCTCCTCCCCTATATCTGGAGATCTAAGATAAACTTCTCCCTCTATGAGAATACTCTTCAGTGTTTTCCCTTGGACATTGTTAAAATTGTAATTTTTAATGTTCCTAAAAATGTTTCCGTTTGAACTTCTTTGTTGAAGGGAGTTTTTTAGGGTAGAGAATATTATTTCTGCAGAAGGTTTTGTTTGTTCAGTTTTTTGGTTTGAACATTATTTTCACACCTTTTGCCCTTTTAATTATGTTGAGCAGCCAACACTTTGGCTATGAAACATACTCTCTTTTCCTGTTAGCATCTCTTGCACATTTTTGCCTCTGTTTCTAATGGTTTTATAATTATCTACCTAGGCATGGATTTTGTTTTTAATCCTGCTGGAGTTCATAAGGCCTCCTGCGTGTTTGTATTGACTCCATCATCAGCCATAGGAACTTGTCTGGCACTGTTCTAGCGATTAATACCTCTTCCCCGCCGGTTCATTCTGAGCCTCCAAATGCACATATTCCAGGCCTTTTCATGTATCACCTGCTCATTTTATTTCTCCTGAATTTTCTGTCATCTCAGTCTGGCTTCTTGGTCTGAATGTTCTTCTAACCTACCTCCATACCAGGAACACTTCAGTTGTGGCTAGTCTGCTATTAAACACACACACCCTGAATCGCTGCTTCCCATTATTGTGTGCGGCATAGAATTTGCATTGACTTTCTTACTGTTTCTACCTCTGCCAAATTTTGAGCCTTGTGCTTCAGAGAGTGGATCATACTGCTGTTTCTGCCACCTCTTGTTTGTGCTGGCTTTTTGTGCTGACATACTGTTTCCTCATATTTATGGCCGGCTTATATAATTACAATCTGCAGGGTTTTTTGCATCTTAAAAAGCATTCTTGGCTGTAAGCTATAAAATTTCACAATTGGAAGATTGCATAAATTATCCAAATCCCGTGGTGATGCTCTCTTCCTTCAGAGGGGACCGGGTTGCTGGTGCCAGACTTCCCTGAGCACTGAAGGACTGAAGGGACCCTAGTTCCTCCTTATTCTGTGGCACATCCAGCCACAGGTCATTGAGAGTAAAGCCCATCAGAGTCCTACCCTTCCTAGACGAGCTTTGGAATGCCAGTCTCTGACTCTCTAGCCTTGCCTCAGGTTCAAGAGTTGTGTACAAACAATGCTGATATGAACATAGCTGAACAAGTGCTCTTGTGGTGTGGTGAGCATTCCTTGGGTATATGCCCAAGAGTGGTATAGCTGGATCTTGGGGGAGATGGATTCCCAATTTTCTAAGAAAGCACCATATTGATTTCCAAAGTGGTTGTACAAGCTTGCATTCCCACCAGCAGTGGAGGAGAGTTCCCCTAGCTCCACATCCTCTCCAGCATAAGGTGTCTTCAGTGTTTTTGATCTTAGCCATTCTGACAGGTGTAAGGTGGTATCTCAGAGTTGCGAGAATGAGGAGGGTTTATATGAGTGAGAATTGTTGAGACCAAGGTTGGATAAAGCACAGGGACAAATAGCCAAACGAATGGAAACACATGAACTATGAACCAATGGCTGAGGGGTCACCAACTGGATCAGGCCTTCGGAATGGGTGAGACAGTTGATTGGCTTGATCTGTTTGGGAGGCATCCAGACAGTGGGACCGGGTCCTGTGCTCATTGCATGAGTTGGCTGTTTGAAACCTGGGGTCTATGCAGCATCGCTTGGCTCGGCCTGGGAGGAGGGGACTGGACCTACCTGGACTGAGTCTACCAGGTTGATCTCAGTCCGCGGGGGAGGCTTTGCCCTGGAGGAGGTGGGAATGGGGGGGGGGTGGGCTGGGGGGAAGGTGAGGGGGGCGGGAGGGGGGAGAACAAGGGAATCCGTGGCTGATATGTAGAACTGAATTGTATTGCAAAATAAAAATAAAATAAAAAATAAAAAAAAGAGTTGTGTACATATCTCAGCCCCCAGTCTAATGCATAGAGGCAAATGTAACCCAATTGTCTCTATCCCCCGTGCTCTTCATGACCACTCATCTGCTTTCTCCTGCAGCACAGCCAGCAATTCCTTGTGATCTTGTTAGCAGTGTGGCAGAGCAGATAGTTGTTGATAGAGCTCTTGAGTTATTATCATAGGCCAGCTGGGTCAAACGACCCCACATTTGGATCACAAAACCTGGGGTAGTGGTCTTATTAGCTTATTTTCTGTTTAACCAAGGACCAAGTGGTCTTTCTCTCTCTCTCTCTCTCTCTCTCTCTCTCTCTCTCTCTCTCTCTCTCTCTCTGTGTGTGTGTGTGTGTGTGTGCCTGTATGCACATATGAGAGTGTAGACCCATGTTCAACCCTGGGTGCTGCTCCTGAAGAGCCATCCACCTTATTTTTTGAGGTCCCCTCATCGGGATCTGAATTACCTGATTAGGCAATGCTGGATGGCCAGTATGCCCCAGAGATCCACCTGCCTTTACCTTCCCAGTTTTGAGATCACAAGCATGCACTACCATACCTGACTTCTTATGTGTGTCCTGGAGATCAGAACTCAAGTCTTCATGCTTGTGCTGGAAGCGCTGTACTTGACTGAGCCAGCTCCCAAATTTTCTATCTTCTTTTGTGGTGAAGTTAATGAAAACAATCTCACTCATTTTAACTATTGTTATGGTGGTTTCCCCTTCTGAGTGACCCCTGTGTTCTTTATTTTAAATAATTAGATCTTTACATTATTTACCCTAGTCATCTTGGCCATTGTTCACAGAGTGAGTAATTTTATCTTTTAATTGCAGTATTCTGGAGTTAACTTGGATCAGGCCTTATTCCAGCCCTTTCCATCAGAAATCATATTCCAAAACTATTCTCCCTGTGAAGTCTATGAAGTCCCATTGGTGTTGAGAAACAACGACAAAGTGAGTATGTGCGCTGGTGTAGGTGAACTTTTGCAAGATGCTGGAGGAGGGTTCGGTAAATTCTGCAATTCCGAGGGGTCTTAGATATGCTCTTTAATTTGATAGAAAATAGCATGCAAGCATGCTCTTTGAGTGCAAGTTTCATGAACACAAGGCTAGGTCTGATTGTTGCTGTCTGTATAGTCCAGTGCAGTGCCTGGCAGATGGCCAACTCCCAACATGTGTTCCAGCTTCCCCTCTTAAAGAAGTGTTCATTCTTATTTTATCTCTGTGGGTATTTTGACTGAACACATGCATATACACCGCAGGTGTGCAATGCCAGCAGAGGCCCTGAAAAGGTGTCAGATCCCCTGGAACTGGAGTTACAGATGGTCATGAGCCACTATGTGGGTACTTTGAATCACACCCTGGTCCCCTGGAAGAGCAGCCAGTACTCTTAACTACTGAGCCATCTCTGCAGCCACATGCCCCAACTTCTTGATGCATAAGTGTAGATTTGATGAATGGCATGGAGTTCTTGCATCTGACCAGCTGGGCTAGGTTTTCATTAAGACTGAACAGTTACTATTAATGTGGATATATTCTGTGTTGCAGACACCATTATCCCAGTTCAAGGTATCATCTGCTCTGATGAATAGCAAATACGAGCATTTATACTTATATTCTGCAAATTATTCTTCTAAATAACTTTTCTTCTATAGCTTGTGATTCTCTCCCCTTTTTTGTGGTCTTCTCCCTGTTACATGAAATAACCTTCAGACATTGTCTACAGAAGGCTTTTCTCAATATCCATGCCAGGCTCCTTTGTAATTGCAGCTGAGGATTTCTTCCCCAGCCTTACGTCTTTTTCTTTAGAGATAAACTAGGGTTTGTTTCAAAGAAAAGAATTCAGTACCAGAGGATTTCCTTGACCCTTGACAATAGCAGAAGAAAGGTTATATGGGAGCTTTAAGCACAGTTAAGTGAAAAAATAAACAGATAGTGTGTGTGTGTGTGGGGGGGGGGAGTATCTCAACAATACGGAACTCCAAGAAAAAGAGGTGAGCTAGAAGAAAAAGGAGGAAATAAGTCTGTGCAGGGCCCAAAGCAAGTGGGAGACTGGAGCTGTGTTCACACAGTAGCTCATTAAAGGACTCCGTGATGCCTTTCAGAGATCAATAGGGTGATTTAGTGCCAGCAAAGCCCGACTCTGGAGACAATGGTACATTTAGAGTTTGGCTTCGTTTGCTGGTTTCTGGCTGCAGTGCTGTTAGCAAGAGAAGCTCACGGCAGAAGCTAAGGGTAAGCAGAGCGATGAGAGAGAGCTGGAGGTGCCCAGGGTCATGCCCCCAGGCCTCAAGAAGAGCCGCATTCTGTGACGTGGGGCTGCCAACAGGTTCATTTTCTCATCTAGAATTCTCTTTTCTCCTCCTATGACTGTTTTACACTTGTCAGGTATTATTAGGTTAGTAAGGATGGAGTGGGCCTAGTCTCTGGGTCCTTAGCAATTCCTCCTGACCCTACACAAGAAGTGATTACCAGTAGGTATGTATGAGGAAGTCGGGGTAAGGGATTGTATAAATTTCATCTTCCAAAGGGCACAGTTGTCACGGATAACCCAACACCTCTTGGGTGAGATTCAGTCAAAGCATTGACCCCATGGAAAGTTCTCAACCAGGGAAAGTCCAATTACTGATAAGCAGATAGCTTTCTCCAGGCTAGGCAGGTGTGTTCTCACATAAGTCACACCAGGTTGTGTGCTGAGAGGCAGATATAAGCTCTCCTCTCCTTCCTGACATACAAGTGCCCATGGAGACCAGAGGTGGCGAATGCCCCTGAATCTGGAGTTACAGTCAATGGGTGCTGGTAACTGAGCATGCACTCTTAAGCACTGAGCTATCTTCTCCCTAGCCCAAGTTATGCTCTTAACAAAAAAAGCACAACACACATTCTTCTCTTTTCCTGTCTGAAATGTGGCCCTGTGTATGTGTGTATGTGTCTGTCTGTCTGTCTATCTCTGTCTCTCTGTCTCTGTCTCTTTGTGTCTTTGTCTCTGTCTCTGTGTCTATCTGTCTTTGTCTGTTTCTCTTTGTCTCTTTGTCTGTCTGTCTGTCTGTCTGTCTGTCTGTCTCTCTCTCTCTCTCTCTCTCTCTGTCTCTTTGTCTGTCTCACTCTGTGTGTCTCTCCAGGGTCTCACTATATGGACAAGCTAGCTTTGAGCATCTGTCTACCTCCTCCTGGGTGTTGTACATAAGGCCCGCAGCACTACACCTGGCCCCATGCCAGGTGTTTCTTCCCTCCCCACTCTCTGCTCCTAAGGTCTCTCTCCATCCTTTCTGTGTTTCTTTATAAGTATGACTTTTCACAGTCATGGGAGTTCTTTTCTCTCTATTTTCACTTGTGACTTCAGGTCATCCTTTAACGAGTTAACTTACCTTTCTTCTATTATTTTGAGTCATAAAAAAAAGTCTTTGTCAAGCAAGGTGACACACATCTGCCATCCCAGTACTCACAAGTCTGAGGCAGGAGGACTGGGAGTTTGAGGCCATCCTGAGTTACATAGGAAGACCTTGTCTCAAAAACCAGAAAATCCAAACGAACTCTCCACTGGTGTTTTTGTGTGTGTATAGAACCTCCGCCTCTGACCACTCCCATTTGCCTCATGATTGCATTTGTTCATACAATCTGGGATAGAGCTACGTAGCTCTGGGCAAGACTAGGGAGCAGAGGCTAAGACGTTAAGAGAACGAGACTGTTTGAAGCTGCCCTGAGGTTGGCCAAGGGTTATCCATCTGTGTTTTGTTCTTACTTCTTGGGGATGTTCCCATGAAGACAGGGGGTGGAGTCAGGCCGGGACTGCCTCCCAATACCTATTGCTTGGTGGGGCTGACCCTCTTTCCTCCCCTGTGGCCTGGGAATTGTGGCAAAGCTCAAAAGCCATTGTGAGAATAGAGTGGCACATCGTGGCCTGGGAATGGTCCCAAGAGCACTGTGGGATATCTTTTCCCCAAACACTTTCCAAATGTTGAGACATGCATTTCAACTCTGCTGTTTGAGAGAGAACTCAGCTTATTGAACAGTTCATTTTAGAAGATAATCATTTCATCTATAACACGAACAAACACATACTAACAAAAATTAATAATAATAATGTTGGTAAAAGTAGAGTCGGTATGTCTTAAAGACTGTCAGAGCCCTTAGGATAAAGGTAGACCCCACCATTTCCCTCTTCAGTTGAAGCAATTGAACTCCTGATCCAGGCCACACAGAGCAAGGAGTGGCTGAAGCCTTACCGTGTTCCACTCTGGTACTTGCGCTCTTCTTCTGCCTCTCTCTCTTACATGGTGTCACCATCGTGTGTTTCCCCTGCAGATCCCAAGGATGGTAAAAGTTGTTGAAGAAAGTTCACCTTACTTTAAAATCATCAGCCCCAAAGACATCGGCCACAAGGTAGCCCCAGGAGTGCCGTCTATATTCCGAATCCTCTTCACTCCAGAGGAGAACAAGGTAATAAATAACAACACTGCTGGGGAGAAAATTGAATATGTGTCTCTAGCACTGTGTAGTTCAACTCTAAACACTCGCGAGGCTGCCGCTGTTCATGGTAGTGTTGGTGGTGTTAGAAGTGGCCTGTGCTGAGGGTCATATTGGTGGTCTTGATATTGGCAGTAGAACTGGTGATGGTATTTTGTTGCTGATGGTAGTTGTATTAGTCTGGGTTTTTGTCGGTGGTTTTATTGTTGTGATGGAATGGAATACCTGAGGGTGGGCATGCGTGCGGACGAGACTTATCTAGCTCCCTGTCTTAGAGGCTGACACTTCAAACAGCACAGCTCTAACTACAGCAGGCCCCACCCACTACCTTAGCGGAGTCACTGTAACACGAATCTTAAAAGGTCTTATTAATGAAAACAAACCTGGGCCAGGTATTAGAATGAATGCTGGAAGATCAGAGAAGCAGAACAAGCCACAGCTTCCTCACCTTGCTGATTCCTCAGCTGATCCTGGAAGCCTCTTAGATCTCAGCTGAACTGCTACTCAAAAGCCTAAAAGCTTAACCAGGCTCTGTTCATGGTCCTCATGCCTTATATACTTTTCTGCTTCCTGGGATTAAAATCATGAGTCACCATGCCTGGCTGTTTCCAGTGTGTCTTTAAACTCACAGAGATCCAAACAGATCTCTGCCTCCCAAGTGATAGGATTAAAGGCGTGTGTACCACCATTTTCTGGCCTCTATATCTAGTGGCTGTTCTGTTCTCTGACCCCAGATAAGTTTATTAGGGTGCACAATATTTTGGGGAACACAATACCACCACAAGTTACCTCATGGTTAGTGGCATCATCTGCAAAGGGGAGATGGGATGGGAACTTGCAGAAGGACCAGCAATGACCTCCCCAGTCTCCACCTCTCAAAGGGATACCACCTCCCAAACCATCTTGCTGAAAACCAACCTCCCACCCCTGAACCCGAGGACAAGCCGTGAGCAGAACATAGCAGCGAAGTTTGTGTTGGTTGTGCTGTAGATGTCATTGTTATTCAATGTGGTGGTCGTGAGGGGAGAAAGGAAGGCAGACAGGAGGGAGGGGTGCCATGCTACTAGCAATGAGCAAAGAATTGTCAGATGACGAGGGTGTCCATGAGCCCTAAGTCACTAGTCTGCGAAGAAGCCTGATCCTGCCAAACACTCCCTACTAGCCTGGACCCAGCAGGTTTATACTGTATCCAGAAGGTCACCAATAAAGAAAAGGGATAGTCTGGATGCAGTGAGCTGAGAGAAAGGGTAGACTGTGGCTTTAGATGTTGTGGACCCTAGTGGGTTGTGTATCTTCCCCCCCCCCCCCCCCAGGATTCTAACCTACTTGGGAAAGAGACCTAAATTCAAATATTGATCACAGTCAACTTCAATCGGAGCAGAAACATAGCCAGGACTCAAGGCTGAGATGGAGGCTCCTGCCACCACTGTCTAATCGATGACTGGTCCTCCAAAAAGGACTGACTTGCCCTAAAGTCTCACTCGACCACAGCAGGAAAGGAAAAACTAACCTGCCTGGTCAATCGACCCCTGTCTGCTGACAAACAGCCACAAAGCACACCAAAGCTAAGGCTGTTTTCCCTCAGCACCACCCACAGGCCTTCCTAGATCATAGGAACCCCAGCTCTTGCTTGGAGGGAAAGAGCTGGGGTGCAAGAGTCGGGGTGGAAGCCCCCTCCCCAGGCAGAATTGTTGGTTAGGTTTTCTCCTTCAGGAGCCCAGCTGAGGACTCACGAGGGGGCAGAAGGGACTTCACCACGATGTGAAGGAGTAGAAGGGAAAACAGTACTTGAAGGGGCATGAACAGAAGGCTTGGTTGTTAGCAGAGGTGGGAAGATGAGTTCCGAGCACCACCCCTTTCTGAGGAGGCACTGGCAGTGGACAGTTGCTGGGAGAGGAACAATCACTCTTTCTTGAGGATGCGCTACTGATAAGCTTCCCATGCTCCAGAGGCTGTCCCCATGCCCATGCACATATGGCAGCACCAACTGGACTTAATGAGTTTTTGGGAAAAAAGAAAGATATGAAGTTGGGAGGGAGCATATTGGAAGAGACATGTGAGGACTTGGATGGGGAGATAACGGGTACATATGATCATACTTCATTGTCTACAAATATGAAATTCTCAAAACCAAAGCCCTAGAATAAAAAGAGGTGGGCTGTGGATAATGTTAATAGTGGGCATGCTTATCTGTATGGTGCCATTATAGTTGAAATCAATAGATGAGCCAGACCGGATAGCTCTGAGCCACTTCTCTGCCACTAATACCACCTGCTCACTGCTGTTAATGTCGTTATCAGTGGTCTCATTACCAATGTGGCTGTGACTACTTTTCTGAAGGGTAGGGAGTCAGTCTCGTGTGACTGTTTCCTGCCTTCTCACTGGTCATACTGTTGTTTATTTCTTGAGTTGTGTTTGTGGCGCTTCTGTCCTATTTGATGACCATTGAAATAAGTGAGAAGATAAATCCATATGTGAGGCTTTTTGCTATGGGTTATTGTGGCCTAGGCTCCCTATCCTAACCATCCAAAAGGATGAAGCAGACAGATCTCAAGAGCAAGGTCTTCTTGAGCGATAGAGTAAGTTCAAGTCCAGCCTGGATAACTTCCTGGGACCCTAACTCTTGATTAAAATAGAGAAGAAGCCGGGCGCACGCCTTTAATCCCAGCACTCGGGAGGCAGAGCCAGGCGAATCTCTGTGAGTTCGAGGCCAGCCTGGGCTACCAAGTGAGTTCCAGGAGAGGTGCAAAGCTACACAGAGAAACCCTGTCTTGAAAAACAAAAACAAAAACAAAAAACAAAAAAATAGAGAAGAAGAGGAAATAGGCCTGAGGATACAGGTCAGTGATTGAGGACTTACTTACCCAGCAAGCATGAGGCCTTGTAGGAGATATTCCAGTTTACAGGGCTCCTCTTTCTAAAGATGGAGTCAGTTTCTCCTGCTGCTGTGGGCAGTATCCAATGTTCAGTCTCACTCACCCTCACTGTCAGGAAGCTGACAGGGCCTGTGCACAGAATGACCAGCTAAGCTCAGGCATGCTGTCTTCCATGCTGTTCCAGAAGATGGCAGAGGAGTAGCAAAGCCAGATATGTTTTAGGGAAAAGTCAGTCATTTCACTGGCTGTCACTGGTTCTGCAGTTGGCCAAATTGATAGTCCAAGAGTTCAACGCCGTTTTGCCTCTGTATCCCCTGCTGATCTGCTCACTCTCCATTCTCATTCACACACACTCCTCACATCTAGGGGGTGAGATATGTAAATTGCAGCATGCCACATTTAATAAGCTCACCCCCTTCCAGTTGGATTGCCAGCACCCGTGTATATTAGCACATTGAAGATGATATTGCAATTTGCATCCTCCCTGTCATCTGTTGATTGGCTTCCTGGGCATGGCAGTTGCTAGGAATGCCAAATGCCCAGATAACAGGTGTAGTCGGTTCATTTTGACTTTCCTTATCTCCTCCCACACAGACTTTAAAAAAATACTGGATGTGTTATTAGTCTAATAATACCAGTGCATGTATCATGCACCATGGAAGTGTAATAGTCAGTGTTTTTATCAAATGGCACCAGGGAATTCTGGAGCTGTCATTTATTTTTCTTGACCTCTTAAATTACAATCTTCATTATTAAATTGAGTTGGGAAAATATTAAGCTTTGGTTAGAAGGCAGCACAGAATACTGACTAAGATTCAAGAAAGCATGTTTGTATAGTGCTGAAGTGTGAGAATGTAGCAGTGTTTGGAGGAGGGAATGCAGGATGGAGTTTTAATAATCATGTTTAGATAGAACCAGAATAAAGACACATTAATTATGTTTAAATCTAGGGGATGAGTATACTGGCATTTGTTATACTGTTCTGTTTTCTCTGTGTATGTTTTTAGGGAAAATATCTAACTACCTGTCAAAATGGTTTTCCTATGAAATTTAATACATGTCTCAAGAAGGACAGAAACATTAGCATATTTTATGTGCCCTAGATATATAATAATCATAAAACTGTATTGCCAACATGTTGGATTAAAGTATAGATACAATAAAATCTTCTAGGGTGGAGTATGAGATGGGATCTCACATCACCTAGACTAGCCTTGAACTCACTGTGTGATGAGGATCATTTTGGACTACTGACTCCTTCCTCTGCCAGTTCAGTGCTGGAATTACAGGCATGTTCATCATACCTGGTTCTCCCAGTCAGTAATTTTCACTGTTAGGGATTTTATTTTCTTCCTGTTTAGATTTAGCTCTCCCTAGTTCTGTCTAGGTCCTTCCTGTAACCCCACAGCCTAGCATAGTGCTAGACACATTGGAATTGAATATTGAGAATTAACTTGAAGGAAATAGAAAATGGTTCTTTAAACTTGAGCGTGGCTTGCAGATCATAAAGACAGAAGCATGTAAGAGGGGATCCAATAGCTTTTCTATAATGAACATATTATAAATTAACATCCTTCCTGGTTATTTCAACCAGGAGAAAGATGTCTAAGGACTCTGCCCTGAGAAGAATGCTGTATGAATTTGCCTTTGTGTCTTCTGTGATCCACATCCCTGCTTTTAAACCTTCTGGACAAAGTGAAAATCATTTGATCATTAGGCTAATAAGAATCTTGGGAATTCTCTTTATAATTCACGAGTCAAGCAAATGTATGAAAGACAAATAATATCTTTTACTCATTCAATGTATTGTTTGAACTAGGCTTCTATTCTTTGAGCTAGAACCCAGTGGCTAACCGAACAAATTTTGACCTTCATGTAACTTGTGATCCACAGTAAATGGACATGCTGCTGTATAATTCAGTGTCAACTAATTGACATGATAGAAGACAGACAGTGATGGGGACTCTTTTCAGTAGGAGGGTGAGGGAAGGGTTCTCAGGTGAGATGACATTTAGGCACCAACTTAACACAAGTCATGCAAACGCCTATGGGAGAGCCTTGTGGGAAAGGGGACAGAAAGTGTAAAAGCCCTGTGGTAGAAATATGCTGGCAAGGGGCTCAGGGGAGTGCCAGAAGGCTAGTGTGGCAGAGGAAAGTACCAGAACAACCCCAGGAGTTTTAGGAGGTGAGAGGATGGAGGTTTGGGGAAGTCATGTAACATGAGATAGGAAGTTGCAAGGAAATCTTCAAGACCTTTTTATTATGGAAGCGTGTACCATCTGTGAAAGTTGAGAATTTAGTGAACTGCCATCACAGTGATTTCAAATGACCACTCTGGCTTTATCTGTCTGCTCCCTGCCCCCATGGATTTTGATTCCATACATCATATTAGTTCAACTGCAAATACTTCAATATTTGTTTCTAAAGATAAGAACAATTTAAGATGTCAATAAGATCAAATATGAGCAAATATAAACATAATCATTGTCCCTTTAATACTAGTCAGTATTCAGGTTTCTCCGATTGAGTCAGTTTTCAAGTTGGGTTTGTTCAAATCAGGGTGCAAGTGAAGTTTGTTCATTGATCCCCATTGACCTATTTGGAGTGACCATCAGACCTCTGGCCTATAAACTTGTAGGTAGGTCAGAGCCCTGATTAATTCATGATTCTTTCTGAGAGCCTGTCAGAGTAGCGAGTACTTCCTGTTGCATCACTTCAGGATGTGTACAATGTCTGTGTTTGTTTCTGAAGTAATTCAGTGTGGGTCATCCTTCACATCATCCAGGTTCAAGTTCCTAATTCTCTAACTGATTTTTGAGACAAGGTCTCACTATGTAGACCAGGCTGGCCTCAAACTCACCGAGATCCTTCTGCCTCTGTCTTCTGAGTGCTGTGATGAAAGGTGTGTACCTCCATTCCTGGCAACTTTTGATATATACATACATGTACATCTAGTGGACACTAGCTAATAACATGTCCGTTACCTCACCAGAGCCATCTGTTTGTAGTGAAACAGTTTCAGTCTAATCTAAGCCATTTTAAAGCACTGCATTCATATCCTGCCAGTAACAATACCCCAGGACAAGTAAGTTACTCAGAAAAAAAGATTTGTCTGGTCCAATGATGAAGAACCAATTTGGCCATGACCTTCTTACAGGGTGCGTCCTGAGGCAGGTGTCTGTGTGTTCATGTCTCTCTCTTCTTACAAAGTCACCAAAAACTTAACCGTGGGAGCTCTGGACCTTATCTGATACTAGCCACTTCCCAAAGACTCAAACTCTTAAGACCAGAGTTGGATTCAATTCTCCTACTATCTCAGAATGGGGATTAAAGCTCAACATATGAACCCTTGATGAGGGACACACACAAACACATAGAAAACGTGGCGACTGCTATACCACACAGTTATTAACTACAGTGGCTGTATTGGGTACAGATCCGAACTCACTTCCCGTCCCGCTGAAACTCGACCAGCATCTCCCCAGCCTGTGATGACCGCCAGTCTACTCTTTTCTATAAGTTTGACTGGTTTAGATCCCTATATACATGAGATAATATGATGTTTGTCTTTCTGTGCCTGGTTTATTTCATTTAATGTAATGTCCTCTGGGGTTAGCCATATTGTCATGAATGACAGGCTTTGTCATAGTACTTCCTTGCATAGTACTCCATAGTATGTATGTATGTGTGTGTGTGTGTGTGTGTGTGTGTGTGTGTGTGAATTTATTTTCTTTATTAGTTCACCCATTGTTCTACACTTGTGTTGATTCCCTGTCTTAGCTATTCAATGGCTGTGAGCATAAATATCTCTTCAGTACACTGGTTTCATTTCTTTTGGATAAAGACCCAGACATAAAATTCTTGGGTCATATGGTGGCTGTATTTTTAACTTTTTGAAGAATATCCATGTTGTTTACAACAAGGACTATACTAATCTACGTTTCCACCAAGAGTATACAAAGGGGTGCACATTTGGACTGGATTCACTACTACCTAAAATAAGTGAGGATTACATTTCCCAGCCTGCTCTGCAGCAGTGTATGTCTAAGTACTGGCCAATGAGAGGAAGCAACCGGACTTCCAAGGTTTCTACTTGGAGAGAGCTGACAGCAGGTGTCTTCCTCCTTCTGGCCTCCAGCTTGACTGGGAGGGAGCATGGCATGCAGGGGTCACTCTAGCCCGTGAAGTGACATGAGGAAAGAGCTGCAGGACAGAATGGTGGAAAGGAATTAGGAATCTGGGTCTCATGTGACCGTTTAGACACCCTGTTACTACGGCCCTGAGAACCTTGGGCTTTGTCTGCCTGCTCTATATAGCAGTCTGGACGGTGACAGTTACAGGGCTAGAAGGTTTCAATAGTTCAGGCAGATCAGGGTGGTTTGGACCAGGGTAGGGACACTGAAGGGGAGTTAAGACTTTTTACTAAAGCCATCAGGATCCAGATAAGGAAGTGAAAAGAAAGTGAGTCTAGTTTGACTCAAAATTTTGGTCAGCGACTGAAAACTTGATGGTGCTCTTTCCTGAGCTGGGGCAAGGACGGGAAAGCAGGCTTGCAAGACTGGCAGGAAAATGGAGAGTCAGGCATTCACCGAGGATGCTGAGTTGTCTCTTGAGCTTGGAAAAGGCATTAGTGACCTTGGCTTGAAGATGTTTTATGAAATGCTAGGTACAGAAGCCAAGATGGTTCAGAGAGAATGGAAAGTGAGGAGGTAGCAACATTGGATCTAAATTAACTCTAGTAAGGAGTTTTGCTATAAAGTCATTGAAAAATGAGAAAACAGCTGGAGGTGCAGCTTTTAAATATATAATATGAGGCTATTTTAATGTGACTGTAAGCTGGTCGATTGTAAGTGTCTCTTCAGTGAAGAGGGAAATCCGGAGATTTTGTGCAGTTCTGGGGTGGCAGAAGGGTTGATATCTAGTATGTAGCAGAGGGATTGATCATAGGAACAGGGTGAAGGCAGAGAGCACGTGGATGTGGGAGCAAGGGCAGGTGGACTGACAGGGCTAAGGTTACTGGATCAAGCTTCTTTGAGTTTAAGAGGAAATCATTTGTCTTAGTGGATGATATCACACACATGAATTATAAGTAAATTCACATGTCATTTTAAATACCCAATAGTAAAAGTAAATTCATAAATCCTGGCTCTCTTTCCATACCCAAGGTCAGAAATCATTCTCTTAACAGATGGACTATAGCTATCCCCAGGACGCTGAGATCTCAGCTCAACCACAGGAGATGTTACCATGGCACAGGCCAAACCCATTTTTATTTTTTTCATTTTTTTATTAAGAAATTCTCCACTCACTCCACATACCAACCACAGACCCCACCTCCTCCCCAATGCCATTTTTTTTTTTTTTTTGGTTTTTTGAGACAGGGTTTCTCTATGTAGCTTTGCACCTTTTCCTGGAACTCACTTGGTAGCCCAGGCTGGCCTCAAACTCACAGAGATCCGCCTGGCTCTGCCTCCCGAGTGCTGGGAAAAGAATTCCAGTTTCCAATTTAGAAATTCAAATTCAAATTCTTCATATATATATATATATATATATATATATATATATATATATACACACACACACATACACATACTTTGGTGTTTGACCTGCATGTCTTTGTGAGGGAGTCAGATCCACTGGAACTTGAGTTACAGACAGTTGTGAACTGCCATGTGGGTGCTGGGCATTGAATCTGGATCCTCTGTAAGAGTAACCAGTGCTCTTAACTGCTGAGCCATCTCTCCAACCCTCAAATTCCAGTTCTTAAAGAATTCCTTCTGAGGGTGAATCTGAGGTTGAGGAGCAACCATCTAGCAAATACTTGTCACTGGTCAAGGATTCGGAAGGTTATCCGGGGTACCAAGGGGATTTCACTCATTTCTGGTCAGCTCTGGTTTCACTCTATTGCCATTTCCCCCAACACACTTGGGAGTGAAAAGAAGGCAGAAAGGGGAGGTAAGGATTTAACCACATTGGCCTTGCCCTTAACATACAGTCATTTATTGGAGTAGAAGGCACCATTTCTCTCTGCCAAGTCGTCAAAGAAATTTATGGCCCTGTTTGCCTTCTATCAAGGGACAAGTGTAAAAATCAAGATTAATTCTTTTTACTCCCAGAGAGTCAAATCTTCTCTGCTAGTATTTTTCTGCTGTTTTTAAGGTCTGAAGTGGGGGAGGTCAGAAAGAAGGCTATCTGGGGAGTACCGTTATTGGGGTAGCCTTTCAGTGGAGTGATTCGTGACTGAGTCCCATAGTAGAAGGGAAAGAACTTGGAACACATACTCTGCCTTTGAATGGTGACCTTATTGCTTTGCATTTCAGGAAGAGATTCCATCAGCTGCAGCAATTGCTTAGCTTCCTGGGTCATCATGTCTGAGTTCATCCTAAACCAACAAAGCCATGTTACATAATTTAATATAGTCATATTATATTATGTTATATTTATTATATTATATTATATCTAGCTTTGGAGATTGGAGTATGCTTTAAAATTCTCTTTATGTTCTTTTCTGGATGTGGGATTCCATTAAGAAAAAAAAATATGACTCAGTGTCTAATCTTCATTTGGGAATTTGAGAAGATCCCAAAACGTCCTTGATACTATGTTAGTCGGCCTCCTCATCTGTCTCTAGCTGCCTTCAGCCCCTTACAAAGCAAGACATAAGACACATCTAGAGCTAAAAACAAAACACCCAGGATTGTCTCTGAGCCTTGCTCTGCAGCACCCCCTCAAAGCCTTAATTAATACTCTTCTAACTGCTTTCTAGTTTATAATTCCCAACAAAGCCTTTGCTGGCTGGGTTTGAGTACCTAGGAAAAGTGAAAGCAATACTTACCTCTTTAAGAGTCCGCTGTCATCCGACTAAACAGTTGTGTGAATTGAATTTTAAGGAGTTTCCTAAGACCAGATAGTTCAGTATAATTTGTACTTCCTTATGTCTGGATGTCATCATTCCCAAGCTTGGCATTGCCATCTGAAAAGCAAAATCAATTGCAAGCCTAAGAGCCCAACAAATTAACTTTAATACATTTTGAGAGTACTGTTCATTAATTTTTATTGCATACACCTACCTGAAGACTTTATGTTCTTGGTCCCCCTTGCCAGGAACGCTCTGTCCCTGGATCTCTCCTGATTAGCTCCTTTTGTGGTCCAGATCTCCATCAAAGGTCACTTCCTCCAGGAGATTTGCTTGGTTATTTAAGACTAACTGGCCCCTTCCCACAGCAGCATCTGTCTTAGTTATTTTCTATTATGATAAAATACCACAAAGAAGAATGAAGGTTTATTTGGGATTATTGTTCCAGAGGGATGAGTCCATTACAATCACCATCAGAGAGGCATGGCAGCAGACCGGCATGGCCACTGGAGCAGAAAGCTGAGAGCTTGCATCTTAAACAGCAAGCATGAAGCAGAGAAAGCAAACTGGGAGTAGGGTGAGGCTGTGAGATCTCAAAGCCCACCCCCGCAGTGATGAATTTCCTCCAGCAAAACCACACCTTCTAAGCATTCCCAAATAACACCACCACCAACTTGGGACCGATTGTTTGCATGCCTGACACGATGGGAGACATTTCTCAAACTGCTACAGCTACTGACGATACTCAAAGGCCTCACCGTGCTCTGAACGTACCTTGTCCTCATAACACGAATCTTAAAGGGTCTTATTAATAAAAACAAACCTGGAGCCAGATATTGGGATAAACGCTCAAAGATCAGAGAAACAGAACAGGCCACATCCAACCTCACCTTGCCAGTTCCTCAGCTGATCTTGTTTCCTCAGACTGAAGCCTCTGAGTCCTCATCCAAATGGATCTCAGCTGAACTGCTGCTAAAAGCCTAAAAGCTTAACAAACACCAAAAGCCTCTAGTTCCTGGTCCTCACGCCCTATATACCTTTCTGCTTCCTGCCATCACTTCCTGGGATTAAAGGCCTGTGTCACCATGCCTGGCTGTTTACCAGTGTGGGTTTGAAATCACAGAGTTCCAGACGGATTCTGCCTCCTGAATGCTAGGATTAAAGGCGTGTGCTACCACTGCCTTAACCTCTATGTTTAATATTGTGGCTGTTCTGTTCTCTGACCCCCAGATAAGTTTACTGGGGTGCACAGTATATCAACCACATGTCCTAGTCCTTGTATCATTTTTAGTGGTGCCATTATTATCACCTCAACAACACAAGTAAGCACACGTTGACTGTTCACCGAATGGCTTTCACTCAGCACTGTATTAATATGTGAGATTAATCGTGACAGGCCATACTGATTGAGAACTTCCTCCTCGCCAGACACTATGCTAAGTGAACACATTAGCTCACAGTTCAGATCAGTATCATCTCTTGCCTGGGACTACTGTGGTGACCCTCCTAGCTGTCCTGTCTTTCTCTTCTTAAGTCCCCTTACAGTCTGCTGCCCATGTGGTTACCAGTGTTTGGTTTTTTTTTTTTTAAGCTATAAATTGGCTGTGTGGGGGATCAGCTGTCCACACTGTTAATGCTTCCTGCCATCCTCAGGTCCTGCCACTGGCTTAAAAGACACTCTGTGACCTGACCTGCCCCCACCTCTCCTTTCCACCCCTCCTGCCTCGTTTTTTTTTTCCCTCTCACCTCAGGCTGTGAGTCATGCTTCCCCCACAGAGCAGGCTAGCCACAGAGCTTCATCTCTCGCTCTGGTCACTCTGGCTGACATGCTTCCTCTTTGTGGAGGCCCTTCCTGGTGCCCCCTCCCAAGTATTCTTTTAATCACTTCATGTATTTACTTATTTTTCGTTCGCCACTATCCAATGTTTTATTACTTAATTGCCCTCAGTTCAACAAATATTCATTGACTGTTTGCTAAGTCTGGGCTGTGATGTAGTGTTTGATGCCTAGAAGTCAGTGATGTGCAAGAGCTCAGCTTAGATGGAGTAGACAGTAAGGTCTCTGTGAGCGAATGGACAGCTGTTCGGGTCCTAATGAGATGCAGGAAGAAGCACCTGGAGTAACCAGTGGGACGAGAGGTGTGAATGGTGCAAACATTGCGTGGGAAGGCTCTGAGTAGGCGTGGAGTGAGCAGGACAGGAGGAGGTGTGGCTGGGAAAGGACAGAGGCTCGCTGTGGAGTCCTCAGCCAGGGTGACTTTGAACAGAGGCACTAACAGAGCTGATGTCTACCTTAACTGGATCTCTCTGGCCTTTGGATGGAAATGGACTTTGAATGAAGGGGGTCTCATTAGCCTAGGATCAGGGTGGCAGGAAGCAGTTACACTCAGGATATCTCTTGAAGGTAGGTAGGTGCTACAAGAGTACAAAGAAAATAATTCAGGGGAATCTAGGATGTGCTAGTCTGTTGAAGGTCACTCAAATGACAGAGACATCAGCATCGAACCTGAGAGGATGTACTAGAACTGGGTTGGGTGGACTGGTCAGAAGCAGGACCTCGGCTGGCTTTGTGGAGTCTTTGTGGGTACTAAGAAGAAGTCCACAGTCTGGGCTGATTCAGTCAAGTCTAAGAAGAGTGAATTGGGTCTCAACTCCTGCTCTCAACTCTTGCTCCCGCCCATTGGCAGGGAATTTTATGTAGTGTTGTATGCCGTAGCATTTATCAGGGGGTTTGGTGTGGGACATGATGTGTTTCCATCCAAAGAGATGCCAGCTGGGAAGCTGGGTGGGGTTGGAGGTTGGAGGGTGCAGAGAGAACCACAGGTTTATAAACTGGTTATTTTGCCTTTATGTTTATTAATACATTTATACAGTGGATTTCATTGTATATTTTGTAGGCATTATTCATATGTTCATTTCTTGTCCATCCTCATGTCTGTTTCCTAGTCGGTACTCTGCCAGGCACCTGCACACTTACAACCTCAGCAGAATGACTGGACTAATGGGGAATCCCAAGGCTTCCTCCCTGGCCTGTGGTTTCATGAAGTCCAGTACACAGCAGATCTGTGTCAATCTGTATGCTAGATATTCCCATCCCCACTCTGTCCCCAAAGCCCAGAGACTTGTTGAAAAGGAAAACAAGAATAAAACCAAAAAAGTCCTTTTACAGACCACTGTAAAAGGAAAGATAGGGATTATGGCAGGCATTGTATGAAACAACTCAGTGTATTCCTCTACAAACCTCTCAAGACAAGTAGCAAGTTGCTGTCACTGACACTCTTTTTGCCGAGGCAAGGAAGGCTGGTCAAGTGTCAAAACCTATAAGCCGGTAGAGAAGCTTGGAGTTCATGTTTCTCAGGTGGTCGGGAGATGAGGTGGGGTGGGGGGATGACGAATGTCACGGCACAGTATTCTTTAGATTAGAAGATTGGTACTACTTCCACATGTCCTCAGGCCGTTCACTTCTACACAGAATACCATTTACTGTGTGATTGCTCTAAGACATTTAAAATCCAACAACTTTCCATTTATCAAGACTGCCTAGCAGCTAAAACACACCAGCATAATGCAAAAGCCGAAGATGAGGAAAAACCAAACTCGGGTTAGATAACACATGCTTTTGATGTCGACAAAAGCTGAGCTCCTGGCCAGCTCTTGAGGGGACCATTCCTGTTTTCCTCTTATACTTAACTTGCTTATCACCAAAGGTTTATTTAACTTTTTCTTTGTTGTGGTGCTGGTGAGAGTTCTATTTCTATTTAATGAGATGACAAAGAATGATTTTATTCAGTATTCCTGTTGTATTTAGACTCAAAACTGAGAAAGAGAAATGTCTAGGGTTTGAGCATTTTTTTTTAAAACTGGTCAAATGACTTTGCACAAGAAAAGACATCCAGATTGGGTTGTGTATCAGTTAGCTGTTTCTGGGTAACAACAACACACTCCAAAATGTAGCAGCTGAAAGAATAAGCATTGTTCTCAACACCGTGATTCAGCAGGGCTGTTCTTCCGATCTTGACCAGGTAACCTTCTGCACCAGGCGGCATCTCTGCTCACCATAGATGAGCTCTCTCACATATCCGTGGGCCCACTGCCTGAGGCTAGTTTGGTTTGTCCTTGGGTGGGATATCTAGGCTCTCATCCTGCAGTAGGCTAGACCAGACTTGTCACATGACAATGGCAGGGTCTCAAGAGCAAGACTAGAAATACCAAAACTTCTGAAAGCTTTAGCTTAAAACTAACACAGCGCATGCTACTTTATATTGTTCAGAGAAAGAGCTGAATCCATACCCTTCACTCCTGATGCAGGGGTGCAAAGTCATATTGCAAAGAATATGAGTGTGAGGAGACCGTTCATCAGTATCATCAATCCAAACACACGAGGTAGAAGAATAAGTAGGATTTGGATACCAGTGTGTTCAAACTGTAGCCAATGGCCCTCATAGGGGGAAGTCCTTCCCCGGGGAGACATAAACAAGGTTGATCCCATCCATATAAGATCCCAACAACAAATCAAAATACAATTCCACCACAGATAGCCTGAGGAACCAATGAGTTTTTCGGGACGGGTTGCCTACAGGAGCATAGGTAGTCCCCGCACAGCTGTACCGGAAAATTTTTGTCCAGCATGGCTGATGGCTTCCCCTTCCATTCATCTTACTTAGCCTAGATACTCTAGTCCTTCTGAGAGACCTCTCAGGCCACAGGCCACATGCAGTTATGGCAGAATGTCTGGGAGAAGCAGCTGGAATCTCAGGTGAGGTCCAGTGACTCTCTCCAGCCCCTCCTATGATACATCAAGAATCAACAAGCCTGATGGTGCTGCTGATCCAGTGAATATGGTAGCTGTTTCACCCAGAAGACCATATTCTCCAACACTATGAATGCACCCCAACACATTTTTAGACCACAGTGTCTAAAAATGCCAAAACTTTGGACACCTCTTGCAGAGGGAAGACATGATGGACTGGTAGCAATCTTCTGAACTAAAGAACATGGTGCCTTGTCTTTCGTCATCCCCACCTCACCTCCCACCATGTGAGAAACATGAACTCCAAGCTTCTCTATTGGTTTATACATTTTGACACTTGACCTGCCCTCCCCCTCTCAGCAAGAAGAATGTCAGTGAAAGCATCTCCTTACTTCTCCCGAGAAGTTTGTAGAGGAATACACTGGGTTGTTTTGCATGGTGCGACCCCTATTTTTCCTTTTACAGTGGTCTTGACCGTGTTGGGGTTCCCACAGATAATGATTGTACCCTTCCCTGGCAGGATTACGCACACATGTTGACCTGTATTACTGAAAGAGAGAAGTTTATCGTGCCTGTCAAAGCTAGAGGTGCTCGAGCTATCCTGGACTTTCCTGACGAGCTGAATTTTTCCACTTCTCCCGTGAAATACACCACCCAGAAGGTTCTGCTGGTCCGAAACATTGGCAACAAAGACTCCGTGTTCCACCTCAAAACTCGCAGGTATGCGTTCCCGCGGCTCTTGCCTTTGGTTGGTTACAGCTAATTCTGGTTGGCACAAGTAAGTTGCTAGAATAGCATTGGGGGTGGCGTTGCTTTTACAACCTCAGCCGCAAAGCTGGAAGACCTCATTGATGTAGATCAGGTTGTCTCTTTATCCTGAAGGGATCAAACATTTCAGGTTTACCATCCATTTCTTACCACATTTTACCTTCTTTAATACAGACGATGACGCATGGGAATTTATAAGTAAGACATAGACTTTTTGACCAAGAATTCGGGAAATTGGCTGGGTTCGTTTGGTGTTGATGATACACCAGATTATCATAAATTTAGTGACTTCAAGCAATATAAGTTGATAATCTCACATCACAGTGGGTATCAGCAGGCCATTATCCTTTCTGGAGGCCTGTGAGGAGAACACACTCCTTAGCTTTTCGTCTTCTACAGGGTTGCCTGTATTCCTTGACTCATGGTCCTCAGTTTTTTTTGTCTAGGAAATGGGGGGATGTAGCCACTTTATAGAGTTCTTACTGAGGACAAAATTAATTAACAAACTAGAACTGCTGGAATATAGCAAGCACTGTATAACGAATGTTTGTCCTTTTGTTTTTAATTGAAGTGAGCTAATGCCAGGGTGGTAGAAAGAATACTAGCTCCCCCAATATTCATATTCTAATTTCTGTTAAAAAGTAGTAAGAGAAGCTGCAACATTTACACAGGAAAGTGGACACATAGATGCCCTTCAGGGATGAGTTTTATCGCGGTGAAGGGACCTCAAGATGGAAGGCAGAATATTAGGTGGAAGCCATACAATTCACAGAGGTCTAAACATGATGGAGCCAAGGCTTCTCTTTAAAGCCTGGAAGAAGGTGGTAGGAGAGACAGAGAAAGAGGGAGGGAGGAAGGGAGGAAGGGAAGGAGGGAGGGAGGGAGAGAGGTAGGGAGGGAGAGAAGGAAGGAGGGAGGGAGAGCACACCACCATGAGAGGGATGGCTGGGGAAGCTGAAGGAGCCTCCTCAGAATGCAGCCTTCATCCTTGGACCAAATCCCCAAGCGGTCTTCCTGAGGAGTCTGTACCAACCCCCAAACAAAGGAAAGGTCTGACTTTGATAACCTTTTAGGGGTTGCAGGAAGTTTTACAGTATGTGATTTAGTTCAGCATAGCATATATTACAGGGAGCATAGAAAAGCCGGGTGTCATATACTGAAAACTGTCAAGTCACAGAACAATCTGCTTCTTAACTCTTGTCCCAGAGAGAGCTTCAAGGAGGTGTGGCCTGATTCAGGCTATGGGGTCGGGCTTAAAGGTCCAAGCCCATGTTCTAACAATACTCAGAACCTGTGACTGTGTAATGTTACATGGTGAGAGGGGACTGAGTTCATAGGTGCAGATAAGGCTGCTAATCAGCTGACCTTAAAATGGGACAGATCAACCGGGTGGTGGTGGTGCATGCCTGTAATCCCAGCACTCGGGAGGCAGAGGCAGGCTGATCTCTGTGAGTTCAGGAGGCCAGCCTGGTCTACAGAATGAATTCCAGGACAACCAGAGCTGTTACACAGATAAACTTGAAAATCAAAAATAAATAAATAAATAAATAAATAAATAAATAAATAAATAAATAAATAAATGGGGTTGGGGGGACAGATCAGGTCATGTGTGGTGGCACATGCCTTTAATCCCATCACTAGGGAGGCAGAGGCAGGCAGATCTCTGTGAGTTTGAGGCCAGGCTGGGACAGCCAGGGCTATGCAGTGAGACCCTGTCTTGAAACAAACAAATAAAAAGAAATGGGACAGATCAACTTAGGTTCACTGGATGGACCCAGTGTAACCACCAGAATTCTAGAAAAATGGAACAGAGTTCAGCGTGATGTATGTAAGAACTCAGCCTGCTCCTACTGGCCTTGAAGATGAGAAAACTATGTTCGAGAGGGTAATATGTGCTGGAGGTTGGTTTTAATCTGAAAATGTATTGAGTTTCTTCCACGTGGAGGGCTCTGGGGAATAATGCAAAGTGAGGCTGTCTCTGCCCTCCAGGGACTTTCTAAAAGCACTTGCCATGTAAGCCTGGTGACCCGTGTTCATTCCCTGGAAATTATCTAAATGTGGATGGAGAAACTCCATTCTACACAGTTGTCCTCTGGCCTCCACATGACTATCAGGACATACATGCACACATGTGTACCCTAGGAATAATAAATAAATACAACTTTTAAAGATTAAAAAGAACCATTTGTTATGGGCATATGAATGGCGGTCGAGGGCTGTGAAGATGGCGGGCGCCAGGGTTAAGTGTGCACTACTCTTGCAGGGAACCCAGTTTCCGTCCCCAGAGCCCACTTCAGGCAGATCATCTGTAACTGCAGATCCCTCTTCTCATCTCTGTGGACACTGTACTTATGTGAACATACCATCCCTCCTCAACACACACATCCACACAATTTAAGTCTTAAATGGTGGTTAGCAGTGGGGCCTTCAAGAGAACAACCACGCAGAGACAAGGTGGACGATCCAGTGAGGAAGGAGAACAGATGTTTTCCTATGACTTATGGTTTGTGAGTTCATTTTTAGAAGGGCTTTCTCTAGAGTTCTCAGGAATCCTCTCCCTGCTCGAAGGTTGCATCTCTCCAGAGGGATTAGTGTTTACTTCTACAGGCTCACACCCACCTCTAACTCCATTTCTAAGGGATTGGACACCCTCTTCTGGTCTCTGTGGACTCCTGCATACTTATGGTGCATATAAGTTCCTGCAGACACACACACATATGTAATTTAAAACTTACTATATTGATATTTTTGAATGTAAAAGAGAAGTCACCCAATATGAAAAAACAAGCACAGACAGAATATCCTCTTGGATCGGTTGTCTGATTCTTACATCTTTTTACCTGTTAATTTCTTACATATCAGATACATGTAAATGCCAAGCAAGCAAACAAACAGACCCACATTCAGCGGTGTAACATTGCTGAAAGATACCTAAAACATTTCTGTCCATGTAACCATTTATCTATGAACAAATTACCATATTTTCCTAACATAGTAATTCTGAGTTTAAATGCAGAGTAAACTCAGCGGCAGCTGGGAATCCTCGCGTTAGAGGCCCTGTTCCAGCATTCCCACTGTACAGCTGAAGGTGGGACGAGGGAAGTGAGCTAGCTATCAGCTCCCTCAGGAAGTTAGCACTGAAGCTGTGCTAGCCCGCACAGACTACTCTGAGGCTGTGTACTGTTCTCCTCTGTGGCTTTCGTCACCAGCCAGGCAATGACCTTCCTCGCCTCTTGGGTCATTAGATTCCACTGTGTCTGACCATGGGTCACCAGAAGAGGCCTAGAGGACAGGAAGAAGGGAGCCAGGGTGTTCCTCCTCCCTCCCTATCTTCAGCTGAGCCCTGTCTTCACTGTGGTCCCAGCTGCCATCAGACTGGCCTGCCATGGTTCCAGCTTCTCCTGGCCCCTGGGATCTGAGAACATGTCACTGCCCTTTCCTTTTGCTCCCAGTCTAAGGATGGGAATGTCTAACTGCTGTTACCCATCCCCCACTGCTTTAAGGCGGGTTTCTCATTTTGCCCATCTTTTGTGTAGTCAAGTCTCTCAAATCCCCACTTCGAAAATTCCATTGTTTTCCTCTTCTTCTTCTTCTTCTTTTTTTTTTTTTTTTTTGGTTTTTCGAGACAGGGTTTCTCTGTGTAGCTTTGCGCCTTTTCCTGGAACTCACTTGGTAGCCCAGGCTGGCCTCGAACTCACAGAGATCCGCCTGGCTCTGCCTCCCAAGTGCTGGGATTTAAGGCGTGTGCCACCACTGCCCGGCCCTCTTCACATTCTTTATGAAAGTGTACCTTCATGCCTATCCACAGAAGTGATGATTTCTAACTACGTTGCCTGTGCAGTGAACTGCACCAAATCCCTCCAGCAGCCCCTTCTCTGGATTGGCTACATTTGGCTTCTGTCGTTTGCCACTGAGACGCCTCACGACTACAGTGAGAGGGACGTGGTTGGATTTGTAATGTGTTGTTGGATCTGTGGATCAGAATCTCTGCAGAGATCCCCTAATAGGTACCCTTTCTAAAAACCACCAGGTGGACCTGTCCTCCAGACAGAGTGCTTCTGTCGACACAATTCCTAAACAGCGCAGTAGCGGTAGAAATGGTGACAGTTGGGGAGGTGAAGTCAAAGGCCTCATCTCTTGGTCTGAACACTTTTAGCTCAGTACAATGGAAGCAATAGCTCATGGGAAGTTCTGTTAAAAACAGATCTTGCTTTTGTTTTCATTTAAACAATAATTTAATCAATTTATAAGATAGTTTGGCTTATATAAATGATAAGAAAAATTTCCTCATGTATCTGTGGCCCTCGTTAGAATGTGGGCTTCTCAAATGCAAGAATTGTATCTAATTCTTTCATCTGTATGTGCTCAGCATCTAGCAAATGTCTAGAATAAATAAGTGCTCAATAAATGTTTATAGGATTCCTAACCAACAATATATCACAGAGGCAAAGCAACTATTGTAAACCTCCACAATAACTTAAACTAAAAATACATGTTCCAAGGACTATAAAATGCACGTAATGGTTTCAGCACTAATGCAGGGAGCTGCGATGTGCTATAAAATATACAGAGATCATAAACAATTGCCGTTCAACTTTATTACAAATTTGACCTAGAACTCCAGCAGGTCACACAATAACGCTGACTGTTAAAGTGGGATTAATATTGGGAAGTGGATGATAGAGGATTGAGAAGCAACTTAAAGACCTGAAAGTTCAAGTTGGGAATGAAATATCAGAGAGACCATGGGGAGAAAAGGCACTAATGTGATATTCACTATTTAATATACCAAGACCAGACTCATGATTCTTCAGAAGACCAAGTTCCTTCCATAATTAAGAATTTGATATTAATGAGGGTGTCATATCAAAACCAAACAATTTAATAGACAGAACCCGCCTTGGACCCTGGAGGATCGCTACTCTTCACCTCTTTGTAAGAGTGTTTTCTGACACTTGATATTTTGCAGGCAGTTCAGCCTGACGGCCTCTGGTAAAATGAAGTGCAAAATCAAATTACGGGCTGTGATTAAGCACCAGTGCCGAATGCACTCTCCCCAATTAGCGTCTGACGTATTGAGAGAAGCTTGAGCGGCTCCAAGAGGCGAGAGTGATCCCAGGTGACTCTCCTCACCGCTGGAGAAGTTCAGTCTAAGCTAAAACTAGCAATTAGCATGTGGGCAAAGTATCCATTACCTCTCTATAGAACTTGGGCTCCTGCAGGTCCTAGAGACGTGACATTGGCGTCACCTTCTCTGGAGAAAATTAGCTGAGGTTCTGCGAGAGGATAACATCCAATTCATTTCAAAATGTTCTTTTGCTACCAAGATGTATTTGAAAGGAAAATGAAAGTGTGGTATTAGAAAGATAGCAGCAAGTGGCGAGGTAAAGCTAGAAGTCATTGTCACACTATTCTCTAAGCCAGAAAACGGGCCCCCGTCCTCTGGAGTCAGAGTCTTGCTGAGCCAGAAGGGAGGGAAGGACCTTGGGGGCTTGGAAGACTCACCATCTTCCATTAAGGAAGGATTCTTTGACTACCGAAAGTTTACTCCTTTTCTATTCCAAGACATTATAAAAATTAATGCAAGATGGTAAATGTTTTATTGGCCTTTAGGATTTGACTGTGGGCTAGGGGTGCGGCTCAGTGGCAGAGTACTAGTCTAGCATGGGCAAGGAAGGCCCTCAGTTTTATTGTAATTCCATCCAACCACCTCTCTGTATGGTCCTGTGGTTAAAAGGTGCTGTGGGTGGCAGAGACTCGAACGTCAGTGTACACACAGGACTCCACAGGCTCAAGAGGCTTGGGGTGGGCAGAGAGTACACAGCCTGGAGGCAGATCTCACTCCCATCTCTATTTCTGCCTCAGTTGGACAACTTTAGGCAAATTGCTCGCTCTTTGAGGACGCCTGTTTCGTCACATTTAAAAGTCAAATGTGTCACCTACTTTCCCAAGGCATTTTGAATGATTTCGAAGTTTGGTGTGTGTAAAACAGCCCAGAGTGCGTGCCTGAGCCTTCCTGCAGTCTACTTTGCACCAGAATTAACTCCCATGGCTGCTCCTCTCAACAGCTAAGAACCCTTCAGAGGAAAGGAGGAAACTGGAATTTCTAGGAGCAGTACTCTACATGCAGAATGACAGGTGCTCCACACATGTAGCATTCTATGTAAGCCGTGACTTTGAACCTGAGCTGTGATCAGTGATAGCCATGGGAGTACCACATGAGGTATTTTCTGTGTATTTTCTGACAGGATCCTGACGGTCATAGGCTGGCTCTGCAGGAGGCACAGTCTGGTCACAGCAGGTGCAGACCTTTGGGGACTTTGTGGGTGAAGAGACCAAAGCCTCCACCTACCCCACCCCAACTGACTAGGAGAGTGACTGATGTATAGGGGGTTAGACACATGTGAATGTGTTTAATCGGGATGCAAAACCTGCACGGGACCAGATTGTGTGTGACTTTGAGTTCAGAGGGTTTGAACTTGATCCATGGATCAAGGCCCAGGGCTGGTGTTGGAGCAGGAGACTAGTAAGTTGTGACACACGTGGGTGTGTTACAGTCTCCCCAGAGCTGATCAAAGGCAAAGGGGTGGAGACAGATGCTCGGAATTAACTGAGCAGCCGAGTGTGTCTTTAGTTTCCTCCTCCAGCATTGCTGGAAAGCTGGTGAAGATAAAATAGCAATAAACACACTCGAGTAACACACTCGTGTCGTACAGTACTCCTGTATGTCAGCCATTATCCCAGACACTCCATCCCTTTACTCCACGCTAACTTCTGAGGCAGTGCTGTCTGGACCCATTTTACAGATGAGGAAGTGGATTTTAAATAACTTGTCCAAGGTCATGGCACAGCCATTTGGTTATCTCCAGAGGTCAGTTTAAAGGCCAACAGCTCCAGGTTACCCTAAAGTGGTGCCAAGGGGTCACTGGAGAGCTGGTTTCATGACCACCAGGAAAGGAGAGAGAAAGGAAGAAAGAAGATCAGGGAATGGGAGAAGAGATCCAGACGGGGCAGCAGAGGAAGTGAGCAGGCATCATTATCACTGGAGGCCACAGAGGTCCTAGTGAGTAATCTCAGGTACCACCTCACAGGACCCTTGTATCTGCCCTGTACCCTCACGGCAGAAAGCTTAGATTCTCTGAAACTGAGTTCATTATCTACGGGCAGATTTAAGGGATGATGATTCTAAATGCTGTTATAGTAGAAGTAAGTACTCAGAAACAGCTTAGCCTGCCAGCTGCATTGCCCAACACATTACTTTGAAAAACTAGCAATTTAAAGATGTGAAATGGACCATGAAAATAATTAAATGGGCTGGATTTCCTGTTTAGAAGGAAGAGCTCCATGAGTTGTTCAAGGTGCTTCATAATCAGGTCCTGCTTACTATTCCATTCCGGGGCTATTAAGTGAAACTGTCTCGCACTGCTCAAATCTACCCTCGTGCCTCATGACATCTGAATCTCCAATTCTATTTTCAAGGTGCAGAACTTGCCCTGTTCACCTTCTACCTGTATTTTCTTCCTTCTTCTACCTGTGTATGCTCAGGAAGCTGACCTCTATGGTATGATTCAGGCCTTTTGGCTTCTGGTGGGATTCAGCCAATGGGAGTCTGGGATATAAGCAATCAGACATAGGGCGAAGTGAGGGAACCGGATTTTTGTCAGTTACTTTTCATGAAGTTATCACAAAACACCTGTCAGAAATAACTTAAGCCAGGAAGAAGAGATTTTGCCTCAAGTCCATTATGGCAGAGAGGGTAGGGAAGAGCGGGACACTTGTCTGCATGGTGGACACTTGGCTGGCTTTCTTCCTTTTCTCCTCTTTATTCCTCAGCTCATGAGATGGTGCCACCTGCATTTAGTCAGCCCTCTGTGGAAATCTCACAGACTTACCCAGACGTCTACCTCAGTGATCTCCAAGGTGATTTAAAATCTCAGTCCACTTGACAATGAGACTAACCATCATGTTATTATTTGTTTTATTGTTACCACACGGCTACCTAGGCTGTCTGCCTCTTTTTGCTCACTGGGCAGCTTTCTCCTAGGATTCCTCCTTTCTCATGACTTCTCGGGCCTAGAGATGGTAGCAGCTGTTATGGACCCTAAGGTGTTGCATCATCTCTTGAAGTTCCCTGCACTTGTCCCATCCCTTAAAACTGAACCTTGTTAAGCTTTCCTTTGGGGACGCAGGTATAGTTTCCCACTATTAAGACCCGCTCTCCTCTGAACTCTTCCCACACTTGACTTTTAGCCCTAGGAAAACTTTTCAAAGTTTTTTCAAATACCCATTATTGCGATCGTTGAGTGTGGAGGGCAGCGTTGGCTTTTATCCATTTTATTCCCATCAGGAACACCCCACAAATAAAAGGAGATATGAAGGGCAAGGACACAAATAGGAACGTGACTGTGCCTGTTTGGTGTCTCGCCTTGCTGATCTGTTACTGTTACTTTAACGTTAAAACGGCTTCTTTGCCATCAGTGGGGAAATCATCATACTGCACATCTGAACCAGGAAGCTGGGTGTGAGCTGTCTGAAGATCTGGAGCCCATGTCTCCTCTCCTCGTCCCAATAGTCAGAAATATGTTCTGATGGTGTCTCCACATGTCTTGCAGGCCTTTCTCCATAGAGCCAACGGACGGGATTCTTAACGTGGGGGAGTCCATGCAGCTGGAAGTGGACTTTGAGCCGCAGAGCGTAGGCAATCACAAAGGAAAACTGATCGTGACTTATGACACCGGTATGCTTCATGTTCTTCCTTTCAATTTTAGTTCTGCAGAGTAAGGAAGGGAACGTAGAAGAATGAAGAAGCTGAGATATATTTTGGTGGCATGAGCTTAAGTTAAGATCAGAAAAGTAAAGAGCCAAAATGTGAATGTTTCCACCAGGAATGATGTCAAGTCTTATAGAATTCCCACCTAACTGGCTGCCCCACACTGAAAGTCTGAGACTCAAGAGGGAACCTACACTCAGAAGTCACAATGACGGGTGGAGCTTATTTATATATAGATGAAAACTTGAAGGTGATGTTTACCCCGTTGCTTTCCATGTGATGCATGTCTGCATTTGTACGTTTTTAAATGTATGAAAATCCTAGTTCAAAATATTCTTATGTATGTCTATTAGCCTGTTAAGAGCTAATGGCCTTAAGCCTTGCATCAAGCAAATGTTGTCTTAAATATTTCACGCAAATCTCAGACTGTTTCTGTTGCCACTAACATTTTCTTGACAGCTGCATCCCATAATTAATCATGGAAATTACATATTGTGGTTTTCCTAATATTTAACTTACAGCCATGTAGACTGCTGTCTTTTGAAATATGCAGATGGCACTGTGGAGTGAAATTTTAAGTACACAGCCAGAATAGAGCTGGCCATGACATCTAGGTCACAGGTCAGAGTTGCTGACTTTGTACATTTGCATCAGAGCAAGACAATTCAAGCCTTTCCCTAACTTCCTGTGATTAAGCGGTCCTGGCTCCATCATGACCAGATCACACCATCACACAGCCAGTGGCATGGCAATGTGTCTTACCTGTTTCTGTCAGCTGTAATTCACTAGCTACCAGCTAGAGAGACCTAATTTGAATAAGCTTAAACAAAGGAGGGATCTTTTGACCTACATAAATAAAATCACTTCTCATGGCACACAAGGATGTCACTTTCCAATGCATCTGGGTCATTTTTCATGAAGTCCACCAGCAAAGGCTGAGAGTTCCAGCTGCTCTCCATTCTTAACACTGAGTGCCAGTGTGTTCACTTTAGGTATACTAGGAGTGTAACGTGGAGTCAAAGAATGGTGTTAATTTTCATTTCTCTAATTTATGATCTGAGACGTCTTCTCATGTATAACTATTCCTATATCTTTTCTGTTTGTTTAAATCTTTTGCTTGTATCTTTTTCTGTTTCTTGTTCATTTGTAAGTAATCTAAGTAAACTCTCTATATACCAGTTACTCATCACATAGATGTAAGATTAATCTCTTCCCCCAGTCTCTAGCATGCCTTTTCATTTCTTCAGTGACAGTTCTTGATGAGCAATGATTTTTAATTTTAATAAAACCTCTTACCATTTTGTTTTTCTTTTCTTTTTTTCTTATTAATACAGTATTTATTTGTCTTCTCTCTGTCAAACCCTGAGCCAAGCACTTTCCCCAGACTTCCTGGGGAGGTACAGGAAAAGGAACTCACAGGGCAGACGGGACATGAAAGAGCTATGGGAGGTGGAAGTGGAGACAGCTGCTTCACATGGTGAAGAGGATGAGAAAGGCCACCATTAGGCAGAAGAGCCCATGGCCTCTAAGAGGGCAAAGTCCAGAGAAGAGCTGTTGCTTCAGAGAAGGGTTACTGGCATAACCAATGATAAGGCTCCCAATCCCAGCCCCAGAGCCAGCCGCCCCAACTGTAGCAGCCCCAGCCCCAATGAACTTGTCGGCCGGCCGTGTTGATGTCCCTAGAAGTGACAGAAGTGACGCTGGTTTGGAAGCTGCAGCTAGGGATGAGTGAGGTCAGAGGACGAGGGACTGCCAAACTGCTGGGGCCCTCGTCTGTCCACGTCTGTGGTCGGTTCAACTGCACTGCAGAGAGCCCACGACTCTGATCAAGGAGCGGGTGGAGATGAACTTGGAGCGGGCATACATTTTCAGGGGGGAGGGGCCAAGGCGGGAGAGCTGCTCCAGGGTAGAGCTTGTTTTTCTTTTAAGATAATTCTTTTCAGCTGTTGTCTCGCCCGTGATCATGCATATATTCCATGTTTATATCTATAAGCGATATATTTGAGCTGCTATGCTTAGGCTAAAGATCCAGCTTTGACTTCATTGTGTGGGAGGTACCAGGTATCACTTTCTTTTCTTGCTCATTAGGAGTTCCCCCCTCCCTCATTATCCCGCTCTTGAACACTGTTCACTAGTCCACACTCAGTGAGATTAAAACAGTTCCCCTCCCTCCTTGGCTCCTATGACTCTCAGTCTTGGGTGAACGCTCGCTCTCTATCAAATGCCTTCATTGACACTGTCATGGATTTTCTGATCTTTATTCTTCTAATGTGGTGATTGATTTGTAATGCTGCTTTCTGGTATAAATACAAATTTTAAATTTTGATAAATCACTGAGATAGATCTGCTAATATTTTGTTGGAGAGTTTATGCTCAAATTCATGAGAAAAAAAATATCCTGTAATTTTCCTTTTACATAATAGCTCGCTCGGGTTTTGGTCTGATGAAACAAATTGGTCTCAGAAAATGAGTTGAGTGTTAGTAGGAATTATCTTCTTTGTTCTTTGGGAAAGCCCTTTTTAGAGACTTGTGTTGTTACTTCCTTAAATGACTGAGAATTTCTTTGTTCAAGTCACACTTTTGTTTTCCAAAAGACATGCAGATTCTTAATTATTAGCTTGTTTTTCTTAAACAAATTTCAAGGGATTTTTGTCATATAATTTGAAATCCTAAATTTCAAGCATAGGGTTGTTCAGAACAGCCACTCATGGTCTTTTTGATGCTGGTAAGACCACAGGCGGCCTCCTCTGTCCTTAGTTACGGATCTCTATCTTGGCTTTATCAGTTTTATACATTTTACTCAAAGGGCCAACTTTTAGTTAATTTTCTTTATTGTTCACATTTTTCAAACCTTATTTATTTTTCTTCTTTATTATTTCCCCAGGCTTTTCTTCTTGTGGCTGTTCTCAGTCTTAGGGGAAATGCTTAGAGCACTGACTTTTAACATTTATTCTTTTATAATATGTACATTTCAGACAAAATATTTTATTTAAAGCTGGATTTATCTTCAATGCATATACATTAATGTTTCATTTTCCTTAAAAGTTAAGAATTTAAAATTTTCTATTTTAAATTTTCTTGGACCCAGAAACTACCTAGCAAAATATTGGATAATAGTCAAATTCTTGGGAATTTTGTAGTTGGTGATTTTTTTTTCTTTTCTGATTTCTCCTTTAATTCTGCCAGTGACAGAAAACGAATTCAATATGACCTCAGGCCTGGGAATCAGTTGAGACTAACATTATGGTCCAGAATATGTTCAAGCTTGGTAAATGTTCCCTGCAATTTGAGAAGATTACACATTCCATAAATGACAATTAGGTCAAGTTTACTAATAATCATAGCATTTGGCCTATGTCTCTACTTCTTATCCTTTTTTGGCAGATGATAAAGGTTATTAAAATTCACAAGTATAATTATGGATTTTGCATTGTGATTTTTGTGCTCTCAATTTTCATTTTGGCATTTTGAAACTGTAATACTTGGTATGCACACATGTAGTATTAATATAACTTCCTGTTGAGTTAACCATTTTATCATTATGAAATATCTTAGTGAGAGTTCTGATATTACGGTCTATTTGGTCTGACATTTGTGCAATAGAAAAGCTTCCTTTTGATTAATGTGGACATTCAATGCCCTTTTTATCCTCTTACTTTCAACTTTTCTGTGTCTTCTTATTTAAAGTTTGACACTTAGAAGAATCAATCCCCAGGTGAATATTTTTTAATTGATTCTGAAAATCTTTCTTTTATTGTTATTATTTTATTTCATTATTAAATTGTTCCATTTGGTCCTTTTATGCTGAATGAGATTCCTAAGATGTTTGGGCTGAGGTTGCTGACTACGATTATTATGTGCACTGTGGGAAAGTGATTAATTGAATTTTAACTACAACCTTCCCATTACTGGCTGTTGGTGTCAATAGCAAGTGACATTTAGAAATGAGTGTTAATGATGTATTTTTCCCACCCATGTCCATATTTTTGTAAGACATCATTTTTGTTTGTCAGTCCATAAAAACAATGTGTCAGGAAAAAAAGGTGACCTAACAATTACTTTTGAGTCACTAACCAAGATTTTAAGCCAGGAGTTTGAAAAAGAATAACCTGTGCTTCTGTGCTCATAAAATACCTAGTTGTTTGGTTTTCCTTATTTTAAAATTCTGCTTATTTCATCTTTAACTCATCCTTTCACATATATTAATGTATTTAAATATATCTAACACAGGAGTATAATTTATATGTAAATAAGTCTTCATGTGTTGCAGTATCATTTAGAAAAGTTTTATTTGGTTTTGAGATTAGTCATCTTAGATTGTTCATATGATAGAGTCAAAACTTAGAAGACCAGTCACATTTTAATCCAGTCACAATCTAACCCAGTCACCATCTAATCTAACCCAGTCACCATCTAACCACTCATAATCTATCCAGTCCAGATTTTAAGAAGGGAAACTGGCCGGGCGGTGGTGGCGCACGCCTTTAATCCCAGCACTCGGGAGGCAGAGCCAGGAGGATCTCTGTGAGTTCGAGGCCAGCCTGGTCTACCAAGTGAGCTCCAGGAAAGGCGCAAAGCTACACAGAGAAACCCTGTCTCGAAAAAAAAGAAGGGAAACTGGAGCCCTAAGAAATTGAGTGGCTTCCTGAAGGTCACATATCCCACCCTAAGCCCAGTTAGAACTCAGAGGTAGACCCTGAACTCCTAAAGTCCACGCTTTCCGCCCCAGGGGTGCCTCCCCAACCTTTCTTATTACTATACGAACATTTCCCTTTCGTTGGTTGGCTTTGCGATGCAGTCCATTCTCAGAGAGGGCCTGAACTCCAGTTTACTTTTGTGGAAGTGTTTGAAATGACATCCATGCTCACGCCGATACTCCTGTGCTAAAGGAAAGGTAGTTTGGACTACAGTGACTATTTTGTGTATTGAAACTTAACCAGCCTTGGAAAAGACAATGCCTGTGCCCTGAGGTGTTTCCGCCAGCTGTGGCAAATGGGTAATTTTAGGAAGACTGAAGACATTATCCGTTACATAGAATCATCTGCTGATAAGAACATGCTCTCATCTTTATTGTAGAGTATCCGTGCCCAGAACCTTACATTAGTGCAAAGCAGTAATGACTGCCTAAACAGATGAATCACGGAGCCCTTCCAGTCAGTCATGATCACTGTCTTCCCGTGTCACTGCATAAGCATCAGGCTGAGCGCTCCACAGCTGCTTGAAGCAGGAATTGATTTCAGGAAGGATGCTTAATATGGGCTAGTGATGAGTGTCTTTTCTTTACGCTTCCTCAAACAGTGTTCTAGAAGAACGATCACTGACTTCTCCTCAGCGGGAAGTGCTCAGTCATGTTTCTAACAGTGTGTTTGTCTTATCAGCTGTGTTCTTCTCCTGCATGTGTTCTTCATAAACCACGGCTACATTTCTTTGTTGTCTTTGACAGGAGTCTGAACCAGTGCCCTGCTGCTTAAGGAGGTCAGACAGAATGCTTCACTAATGCCTACTGTTTGCTCACTCACATTTATTTGCCTGACCCAGAATCCTCCCCCTCTCCCTTCCTCCCAATTTGTCCTAGCAGTGTTAATGTATAGTAAAATTCAGTATGCTTAGGCAGCTGATTTTACCCAGAAATCATTGTCACCTTTAATTATCTACTCACGCCAGCAGCAAAGTTTACACATAGAACTTCTCAAGACATTATTCATAAGAAGAAAACAAAAGCGAGCTGTGTGTGGCGAGCCCCCCCCCCCCATGTAATCCCTGCACTGGGGAGGCACACAGGAAATAGTGACTTCCAGGCCGGTCCAGGCTCTATCTTAAGTTCTAACCCAGAAAGACTGCTACAAAAGCAATACAACATGTTCAAGCGTATCACTTCATGTCTGGTGAACCCTGGTCTGCTGCAGCCAACCACTGCATCTGGCTTTCCTGAGATGTCCCTGATCCCTCAGGGAAGGGGTGTGCCGTAGATCCTCATTTAAACCCAGCACTCCCCGGTCTTTAATTCTCTGCATGACCAGTTGTGGGTCTCTGTGTCAATCACCAACCCCAGCTGAGTGGCAGCCATTGGCAATGATGGCTGCTGGAGGTCAGGGAAGGGAGTCTATTTTCTTCAGGCATGCAGCCTCTGAGAGGCTACCCATGCTCCAGTGGGTGCCCAACCCTGGGTATAAACAGACAGCACTAAGAGGACTCAGTGGGTTTTTTAAATGAGCACGTGAAGCTGGGAGGGGAAGGTGGGGCTGGGAGGAAGGGACGGAGAGAGGATTTGATCAGAACACATTCTCTGTGTGTGAAAGTCTCAGACTGATGTCAGTAACACTGAGAAGTGGAAACGGCACAGGACTGTGGCAGGCCACACAAGTGGCTCCGCTGCTTAAGTCCTGAAGTTTTCAGTTGAGAGTTAAGACACTGTATGTAATCTGAGGGCTCCTAGGGAGATTAGTATTCACAAAACAACTCCATTTTACATAAAAAGACATTTTTTTCCTGAACATTTGGTGACATGGATGAGCCAGAGAAAAAGAAATCAATGCCTGGTGAGGTGGCTGACACCTTCAAGGTGACATTAACCGCAGGCAGAGGCGGGAAGTGGAGCTGGTGGACCTCCTCAGCATTTTTAGAGTGTTCTGTCTCTTACTGAAGGAGAGATATTTCAGTCCAGGAGCCAGACATGGGGAGGTGAGCTTTTCCCCCAAAAAAACGAGATGGTGGGTTATTATTAGATACATAAACATATCTAATAATCATGTTAGTTCTTCACAGGGTAGCTTACCAGTCATTTGCATGTTTTATTTTGGTTTGCTTTCTAAAGCTATAAAGGATTTTTCTTTTTTATACCTGTGAAAGCTAATAAAGGAATACTGAAAAAGAATATAGTGAGCAATTGGTTGTGATTAAGGAGGGGGAGGGCAAATATTTATAGGAGAGCAAAATAGCAGTAAGGATGTCTGAAAAAGTCATGAGGGATCATACTATCAGTTATCTACCTAAATAACACAATATACATAGGTCTGTGTAGAAATAAATATGCATATGCAGTTTAAATGAAATTGTCTCATCTGGGCTGACAATGCTCTCTCTTCCAAAGCCAAACACTACCTCACAAGACCCCCATACCAGGCATGAGAAGTCCTCTTTTGAGTTATTGATCAGGTTGGTCAAAGAGATTCCCAATCGTTATGGACTATTGCTTTTGCCCTCGGTTGCTTGGCCCCCAGAGGTAGAAGTCCTGATGGCTGAAGACATCATGTACTTCAGACGCAGGGGCCAGAAGCCCCTGAGCCGGAACTGACCTGAATACCTCCTCCCTGAGGGCTAGCTTTCATGGTTCCAGAAGGCACCATGCCAGGTTTCAAAGGAGGAAAACAACCAACAGTCCTACCCGGCTGTGGCATCTATGAGCCACCACAGTGACCACCATGACACGACAACATTCAGTGTAAAGTAGTGGCGTGCGTACATTGATGGTAACCAACAGAGCTCTGATTGGACTTAAGACCTACTCAACAAGAGGGAAATGATGCCTGGTATTGGAAACCTAGCCAACTACCCAGAACTAGTAGAGCCATAGATCTTGAAGGAGCTAAGAGCCTCTGATGATCATGAACATGTGATGCTTGTCTTTCTGGGTCTAGGTTACTTAATTCAATATCACCTTTCTAGTTCCATCCACTTACAGGGCTAGACCCTGGAGAAGGATGTGGATCCTTCCTTCTCCAGGAAGAACCAACCATTGGTTGACTGAGAGGACATTTCTTTTACTTCTTTTCATTTCAGAGTTGAGTGAGTACACAAAACCCAGGAACATTGAATGACTATCTACATAAGGCCTGAGCGTGAACCCAAGTTCCTGGTGTACTCTAAGCTAGAGCCCCTTTTACAGACCTGCACTGCCTTTGCTGCAGCACAAAGGCAGTTTTAGTCCTGTCACTGATGTGCTGGAGTCATGGGTTGAATTTAAAATGGCCTCATAGGCTCATGGTCCCCAGCTGGTGGTGGTGTTCCGGGAAGGTTGTAAACTATTAGGAAGTGTGTCACTGGGTTCTATAACCCAGCCTCACCTCCTGGCTGCTCTCTTGATTCCCGATTATAAATGCAGTGTGACCAGTGCTTCATACTCCTGCCTTTATGGCACCCCCACCGTGTGCACTGTGTCCCCCCAAACTATAAATAAACCCTCCCTCGCTTTAGTTGTGTCCTGTTGGACATTCAATCAGAGACAAGAACAGCAGCTCGCATAGCTGGGAAGCTCAGATTGCTCCACTTCAGCTTCCACCACGGAGTGCTGACAAGGAGTTTTGGTTGCGCAGTATGCCTATGACAGTGGTAAATTTGACTCTGCTGTGACCAAGAAATGAGAAGCACTCACTCTCTCCATCAACTTGTTCCCTTGAGACGCCATGGCTTCCCTCATCTATTTTATTTCATACATCTGTGTCCTCTATTGTCTCCAAGTTCTGAAGCCACAGTAAGGAATGTGCTGGGTACGCAGCTAGCTTCACATCTAGTTTTGGAAAATTAGTTTTGTTCATGTTTGGCTTTGCTTGATTGATAGTAGTAAACTTGGCAAAATGTAATGAGAGCTTCCATGAAATTTATTTTTCCTGGGACGTAATAAATGATTCTGGCTAACCTGCACTGCAGCACTCAACCCCAGAAACTGAAGCAGAGTGGGAAGAGGGAGTCCAAGGACACAGAGGGTGCTAACGTAGAGCCACACAGCCTCTGCATCCCCACAAGCTTGCCACCACCTCCATCCTGTGCCTCAGATAGCTAGGGTGTGGGGGACCTTTTTAAAGGTTGTCCCTAGGCAAATGGGTATCAAAAGCAAGTATTCTAACAGTTTAGGGACAAGAGAAGAGCGCTTGTCCCCCCCCCCCAATCTTAGTTACTTTTCTATTGCTGTGATAAGAAACCATGACCAAGGCAATTTATAGAAGAATGAGTTTATTAGGGGCTTACAGTTTCAGAGGGTGAGTCCATGAGCATCATGTCATCAGACACGGTAGCAGGGGTGATGCTGAGCTTACATCTTGAGACACAAGCGTGAGGCACAGAGAGAGAGCTAACTGGAAATAGTGTGGACTTTTAAAACTTCAAAGCCCACCCCCAGTGACATACCTCCTCCAACAAGACCACACTTTCTAATCTTTCCCAAAGGTTCTACCAAGTCGGAACCAAGCATTCAAAAGGCCTATGGGGGCTATTCTCATTCAAAGCAACACATTTCACTCCCAGGCCCTAATAGGCTTGTGGTTATATTATAATGCAATATTATATTATAATACATTTAGTCTAACTTCAAAGTCCTCATAGTCTATAACAGTCTCAACACAGTTTAAAAGTCCAAAGTCTCTTCTGAGACTCAAAGCAATCTCTTAATTGTAGCCCCCTGTAGTCAAAATGAAAATTGCATACTTCCAGCATACATTGGTACAAAAATATCCTTTATCATTTCAGAAGAGAGGAATGGGTGCATAGTAATGAAATACTGAACCAAAGCAAGACTGAAACCCAACAGGGAAAGCTCCAATCCTGTAGCTCTATGTCTGATGGCAAGGGTTTTAGATGTCTCCAACCTCCCTGTTTTCCTCGATGTAACACACTTCTCTATCTTGGGCTGCTTCCATTTCCTGCATGTGGCTCTCCCTGGTGGATATTCCCCTGCTCTAGTACCTCTAACATCTTGGGGTCTCCAATACAATCCAGACTTCATACAATGACTTCTCAGGGCCTCCATGCAGAAATACCCTGCCATACACCTGGCCTCGGTGGCTCTTCTTACCTATAGAGGAGGATTCCACAAATCCTTTACACGTGTATCCTCCATGTCTCTAAAGCCGGAACCACATGTCTGATGCAGCAAGTTCAGCTGCTTGCTTAGCGTGGAACCTGAGCCCCCTCCTCAAATTATATTTGGATAAGCCTTCCTTTGTAATATAAGATTATCTTTGTTTTAAGAGCAGAAAATCCCATAGGCATTTTTCTTTTACTTGTTGGAGGCTTAGCTAGGAAGGGTCTTGCCCTGAGGATATAACTCCCTTTATTTCATTTTTTATTAAACTTTTCATCTTTTTCTATGCAAGCCTTGTTTCCAATTTTAAGGTTCCTGGTGTTCTTTTTCTCCTTAAATGGTACATTTGTATTTCTTTTGCCCCACTTGCTCTTTTAATTGAAGACCTGAATAGGAATGATTACTAACAACCATGTGACAGAGTCAATATTAGACTGTCTTGAAATCTCCTCTGCCAACAATAGATAACAGATAGGATTCATGAACCTAAATATAGGTGTATATTTAGGAGGCTTTTCTCTGTCCCACCCCATCCTGCAGCCAATTCCAAATAACCACTCAGAGGCTTACATTAATTACAAATTATAAATGTTCGGCTGTTAGCTCAGGCTTATTATTAACTAGCTCTTACAACTTAACCCACTTCTATTAATCCATGTACTGTCCCAAGGCTCCTAGCCTTTGCCTCTATCCCATTTTTGTATGTGTAACTCATTCTCCATCTGGCTTGCTACTCTCCCGACTCTGCCCTTCTTCATCCCCTCTTTAGTTTGGTTTTTCTGCCTAACCTTATCCTGCCTAGCTATTGGCTAAAACAGCTTTATTATCAACCAATGAGAGCAACATATATTCACAGCATACATAAGAACCATCCCACAGCATACAGATCAATCAGAGATGCTCAAAATGAGACACAGAAAGAAACACAGCAGTATTTGAGAAAAATAACAAAGCAAAACCACACAGGGCATAGTAAAAGATCAGCATGTGTAAAACTAGAGCCTCAGAAGTAGAGAAGGTGAATGAAAATTTTTAAAGTGTTTTAAGATATATTGACTAAGGATTTTTTTAAAAATTACTAAATTATATTCATCCATGTATTCATGAAGCTCAGCACATCTTTCATACAAAGAAAGAAAACCAAATGTAGGCATACTATTGTTTAAAAGCAAAGAGATCATTATAAAAGAATCCAGGGAAAAAAAGTAGAAAAAAAGACAGTTTACCTTAAGAGGAATTTTCATAACCCTGGTGGCAAACTCTTTAACTGATACTAGGGAAGCTAGAAGATGCAGAATAGCATCATTAAAGCACTGAAGGAAAACAGGGTTAAACTGAAGGGGTGTTTTAGCTTTCCAGTGTCCTTGAAAGGTCAAAACAAAATAATGACATTTTCAGACAAAAATTAAAAAAACGGAAAAAATTCTATAGACTCGTTGATGCTGTGGGATATATGGCAAATGTGTTGCTAATTAATCAATAAAACACTGATTGGCCATTGGCTAGGCAGGAAGTATAGGCGGGGCAAGGAGAAGAATAAAGCTGGGAAGTGGAAGGCTGAGTCAGAGAGACACTGCCAGCCGCCACGATGACAAACAGCATGTGAAGATGCCGGTAAGCCACGAGCCATGTGGCAAGGTATAGATTAAAGGAAATGGATTAATTTAAGCTATGAGAACAGTTAGCAAGAAGCCTGCCACGGCCATACAGTTTGAAAGCAACATAAGTCTCTGTGTTTACTTGGTCGGGTCTGAGAGGCTGTGGGACTGGCAGGTGAAAGAGATTTGCCCTGACTGTGGGCCAGGCAGGAAAACTCCAGCTACAAATGGCGCCCAACGTGGGGCAAGAGTTTCCACCTAAAAACTGAGAAAAAAGATTCTAAAACGGAGCTAAAAACAGTTCCTAATTGTCTCTCTCAAATGAGCAGCAGCTGCTGGTTTCAGCTACTGGTGGGTTCCTGGCATGCGTGCTCAACCTGCAGTATGGCGGGAATCAGGCCTCTTCAAGTGGCACATTAAGCTGCATGGTGGATTTAGCCTTTGCAGGTACAAAACAAAAAAAAGAGGTTTTTGGGCTACACGCTGCTTGGATAAAAGCATAGACCCATGATAGCTCCCAGAGCTGGTGGTAAACGTAGCCATGTTGGGAAGCTGAGGTGGGCAGAGCCAGCAGCCACAGCTGCTGCAGTTTAAGGCAAGAGATTCACAATAAGACAGATTCAGATGTAATAGTTTACAATGTGTGTAAAAGATACGTAGGCTTGAAAGAGACAAAAAAGGTGATATATAGAGTTATAGAAACAAATACATAGTTTTAAAAAATAAAGTCATTAAAGAGACAGTAAAGGTAGTATAAAAAATAAGCCACGTAAAAATGGATATTACACAGAGAATTTGGATTGTGTTGTCTTTGGGATTTTTAACTGCAGAAAAACATTTGATTGTAAAAGCTGTTGAGTTATGCCAAAATGTATATTTTAAAGATACCTTGACTTCAAAATTTGAATGTAAGGATATGTTACTTTGGAAAAGAGACTCTGCTTTTGTTCCCACAGAAAGCCAAAGGCTATGGAATTGTTCCAGATTAAGATACATCAGGTTTGACCAGCCAAGACCCCCTGAAGGTCTCCGATGACACCATGGCCCAGATGATCCAACATCCAGAATGGTTTGAAGGCATCTGGCTCAGACGATACAGCCTCATGGACTATTCCATAATTCTAAAATTTTCTTTGTTTCCCCATAAGATACAGCGCCCCCTTCCAGCAGGAAGTAGTAAGAGAAGCTACGCCCATATTCCCAAATTATATGTAATTTTACTTTGTTAAGGTTAAAACCTTCCTTTTTGAAAAAAAAAAAAGGGGGAAGTGCTGTGGGATATATGGCAAATGTGTTGCTAATTAATCAATAAAACACTGATTGGCCATTGGCTAGGCAGGAAGTATAGGCGGGGCAAGGAGAAGAATAAAGCTGGGAAGTGGAAGGCTGAGTCAGAGAGACACTGCCAGCCGCCACGATGACAAACAGCATGTGAAGATGCCGGTAAGCCACGAGCCATGTGGCAAGGTATAGATTAAAGGAAATGGATTAATTTAAGCTATAAGAACAGTTAGCAAGAAGCCTGCCACGGCCATACAGTTTGAAAGCAACATAAGTCTCTGTGTTTACTTGGTCGGGTCTGAGAGGCTGTGGGACTGGCAGGTGAAAGAGATTTGCCCTGACTGTGGGCCAGGCAGGAAAACTCCAGCTACACGTTGATTGTCAAATTTCTTGCTTTGTCAGGCTGAAGATAGCATTCTATAGTCTTTTACTCTCCACTGTTTCAGTTAATGCATCAGGTATAATTCTATCTGTGGGTCCATTGAAAACAATGTCTTGTCTCTTTCTGCTTTCAGTATTTTGTCTTTGATTTCCTCTGCTTCACTGTTATATATGTAGGTATATATTTTCTTCAGTCTACCCCACTTGAATTCCCTTGGGGTTTTTGAGCTATGAACTGATGTCTTTAATTCCAGAAAATCCTTAGCCATCATCTCTTGAAATATCATCTTGACTAGACATAACCATTGCTATCATGAGGTCCTCATGAGACCCCTATACTCATGTTATTTCCTCATGCTACCTTTTATATTTTATGAACCATTTTTCATTTCACTAATTTCTTTCATAAAAACTAAAATTCTCTTATAGATACCTCTTAAAGTTTTTTTTCTCCTTTGCAGTCTTCTTTTAAAATTTAGATCATTTTATTTTATTTTTTCTCTGTAAGTCTGAGAGTTTGACTATTCTCCATATTTTAGATCCTTTTTCAGTCTCCTATTCTCTGGGTATAGCTTCAAGATCATCCATTGGTTTCTATGAACAAGCTAAGTGTAATTGGTGTATGGACTCTATCTGTTGGTACCTGGTATCTTCTGTTTTTCATATGTTGCTAGTTCTAACACATTGAGTTGCAGTTCTTTGCAAGCCTTATTATATTTGGCTGTGTGCTGTTGGAAAATTTGAAACTGTGGATGTGGATGCCTTCCTATAAAGGAGAATGAGTTGTTTCTTTCCATTATCTCAGGTCAGAATCAGTGAATGACATAAACTCAAAGCTTGAAGTGTTCTGTAAGATGTAGGCAATTTCAGCAAGGTTTCTAACAGTAAACTAGGGCTAATCTCCTTCCAGTTCACCATCACCTTGGAGGCATAATTCTTTTAGTACCAGAATTTATAGCAAAGGTCTTCTTTTTATCTTGTCTATTTATTAACTTACATAATAGAACTCAATGTCAACCATAATTAAGAATATGCAAATGAGCTGGGCGGTGGTGGCTCACGCCTTTAATCCCAGCACTCGGGAGGCAGAGGCAGGCGGATCTCTGTGAGTTCAAGGCCAGCCTGGTCTACAGAGCGAGATCCAGGAAAAGGCACAAAGCTACACAGAGAAACCCTGTCTCGAAAAACCAAAAAAAAAAAAAAAAAAAAAGAATATGCAAATGAGAAGAACAATGAGCTTTCACCAATTATTAAATTTCACTCCACAGACTAAAATGGCATGCATGGGGCCTGCATCTGTCTGCACCAGCTCTTCTGCATATATGTTATTGCTGTTAGCTTGGTGTTTTTATGGGACTCCTAACAGTGGGAGTGGGTATATCTCTGATTCTTTTTCCTGCTCTTGGGACCCCTTTCCTCCTATTAGGTTGTTTAGTCTAGACATGATATGAGGGCTTTTGCCTTGTGTTATTGTATCTTTTTTTTTTTTAAAAAAAAACTTTATTTAATTTTATGTGCATTGGTGTGAGGGTGTCAGATTCCCTGGAACTGGAGTTACAGACAGTTGTGAGCTGCCATGTGGGTGCTGGGAATTGAACCTGGGTCCTCTGGAAGAGCAGCCAGTGCTCTTAACCACTGAGCCATCTTTCCAGCCTCTTGTTATTGTATTTTGTTTTGTCATGTTTGGTTGTTGTTTCTTGGAGGCCTGCTCTTTTCTGAAGGGAAACAGAGGGAAGTGGATGGGAGGAGAAGGGAGGTAGAGGGCATGGGAGGGGTGGAGGGAGGAGAAACTGTGGTTGGGATGTATTGTATGAGAGAAGAATCTATTTTCAATTAAAAAAAAAAAACTTCCACTCCTTAGAAAGTCTGAAAGTTTTTCTGAAGGATGGCCATGGAAACGTTGGTACTTGATACTTCTTGCCTCTAAACTGCAGGCCTAGGCTTGAGTGGGGGAGAGTGAGACATTTCATTTTCCTTGTTCATGCTTTTATAGTGCTTACAATTTGATTATCTATCATCTATCTATCTATCTATCTATCTATCTATCTATCTATCTATCTATCATCTTTAAAATTTAGACTCAAAGGCTTGATGCTTACTTTTTCTTTAAGCTTTGATAAAAATTTTGGGGAAGCTATGAAACCCAACCTGCTAGGCTAGGGCTGTGAAGAGAAACACAGACAACTAGATTAATATTGAATTACATATTTGGTCTTTAAAATCTAAATTATCACTAGATTATAACCAGGTCCAGACTAACTGGGAAGGAACAGTATTTTGTTTTACTTGGCTCCATTAAGTAGCTGTAAGAGATCATCCCATCTGGAGGCAGCTTCTCAGAACCTGAGTTATTGATTTACTAAGGTGGTTGTTTGGCTCATATGCTGTTTTCTTAGTTAGGGTTTCTATTGTTGTGAAGAGATACCATGATCACAGCAACTCTTATAAAGGAAGATGTTTAATTGGGATGGCTTGCTTACAGGTCAGAGATTCAGTCCATTATTATCGTGGTGGGACATGGTGGCATGCAGGCAGACATGGAGCTGAGAGTGCTACATCTTGCAGGCAGCAGGAAGTGAACTAAGACACTAGGTGGTATCTTGAGCATATATGAGACCTCAAAGCCCACCTTCACAGTGACACACTTCCTCCAACAAGACCACACCTACTCAAACAAAGCCATGCTTCCTAATAGTGCCACTCCCATTGGGGGCCATTTTCTTTCTATTGTTAATAAATAAGAAATGTTTGCTGAAAAATAAAGCATGAATAATTATGCTTTCTGGATTCTAGTTAAAACTTGTACAATATAGATCCATAAATTATAGATAGTATTTAAACACATTCTTTCTGTTTTTAAAATTACTGTGTGTGTGTGTATGTGTGTGTGTGTGTGTGTGTGTGTGTGTGTTTCTGCGTCTGTGTCTGTGCACTATGTGTATGTCTGCTGCCCACAGAGGCCATAAGAAAGGGGTCATATTCCCTAGAACTGGAGCTGGTTAGATTCCCAGGTGGGTGCTGGGAATCAAACCTGAGTCCTCTGGGGAAGCACCCAGTGCTCTTATCTCCTGAGCTATCCCTCCAGGCCCTTTCTCTGTTTTACAATTGAGTGATGTAGCATTGCAGAGTTGAGAATATAATTCTTGAGCTGTACCTTCTTTTTTTTTTTTTTTTTTTTTTTTTTTTTTTTGGTTTTCGAGACAAGGTTTCTCTGTGTAGCTTTGCGCCTTTCCTGGAACTCACTTGGTAGCCCAGGCTGGCCTCGAACTCACAGAGATCCGCCTGGCTCTGCCTCCCGAGTGCTGGGATTAAAGGCGTGCGCCACCACCGCCCGGCGAGCTGTACCTTCTTGAATTCACAGTGACTTCTGTGAATCTGCAGCATTTGAATCTGCAACTGCACTTTGCTAAGAAAAGATGTTCCCGATATTCCTTTAAAGATTATCTCATGGCATTTATTTTTGTTTTCTTTCTATGGATATGCTACTCCAGCACAGCACTGTGTGTGTTGTTTGGTTATGTGATACTGTTCAGTCACTTTCCAATTTCTAACTTAACTGAATCTATTTTCTGAACACCGTGAGGACCTAAGTCCCATGGTGATATATTTGACTTTAGAACCAGAAACTAGATCATGCTGGAGCTAAAGATCAGGCAGGTGTTTATAATTCTGAAGCTTATGGTCCTCCTGGGTAGACTGTAAGTCCCAAAAGTATTTATGAAGAAGAAAATCCTCAGATAACCTTCCATAACAGTTTATATTTTATGTAGTTTATATTTCTTAAAATGACTGAAAGAGATAGTTTGATTTCTAGTAACTTCAACAAAGGGCAATAATTAAGTCTTCTGATCATGTCTGACTCTGGATTGATGGACTTGGGGAGAATGAAATATGTTCTACATTCCTTAACCTCTTCTTGTTTTTTTTTGAAAGGCCGGAAGTATCACTCTAGAAATAGTCTTGTGTGTGTGTGTGTGTGTGTGTGTGTGTGTGTGTGTGTGTGTGTGTATGCCTGTGCAGGCCAGAGACCGATGTCAGGTGTCTTCCTCAACCCACCTTATTTTTTGAGACAGGGTCTCACCTTTGGCTAGATTGGCTGGCCAGTAAACCCTCAGGAATCCAACTGTCTCCTCTTGTCCGGAAGCGGGGTTCTGGGCATATGCTTGGCTTTTTGTGGGGGTTCATGCTTGCATGGGGAATACTTTATCAAGTGAGCCAGCTCTCCATCCTAGAATAAATCATAACGTGTGTTTCTACCTTGTTCATTCCTAGGTGAAATGGTATTCGTAGGTCTCTATGGAGCTGCCATAGATGTGAATATAAGACTGGACAAGAATTCCGTGATCATGGAGAAGACCTACATATCTCTGGCCAACCAACGGACAATAACCATTCATAATCGCTCCAATATCATCGCCCATTTCCAGTGGAAGATATTTGCTACCCAAGAAGAGGAGGACAGAGAAAAATACAGGTTTGTAACAGAAACCAACACTATGCAGCAGTGCAGGGGTGCAGTGGGGTAAATTCAGTTGATGTAGGGGGAGGGACGGGAAGCCCTGTTTTTTATAGCAAATTCTTAACCACCACAAGGTCCAACCTTGAGAAACTGGCTCCAATGTGGGGTGCTCTTTGGGAGCTTTGTAACATCAAATGCTCGGTTAAACTTAACCTGGTTATAGTGTAGCAATAATTAAAGATTTAATTAATTAAAAAGTATGCCATTCTTCCCTGTTTTTTAAGCACTAATCTACATGTGTGTGTTACTTTTCAAAGCCCTGACCAAATTTATCAGCTCTTATAAGGAGTCCCCAGAATAATCCATTTTGGCCTGGCATCAATGTCACTTTTTTCTTTTCCTTTATTTTTCCCTTTTGTGAAAAGAAGTTTCCAGAAAATAGGAAGAATGAAGGAAAAGAAGAGTTTAGATGTAATGATTTTCATATTCTTGGCTTTCACAACACTGCCCAGTCTGCATGTAATTTAATAATGATTTCTTAGTGGACATTTAATAGTCTGCTTTAGAAAAAAAATGATAATTCAAATAGCATCAGAGATTAGAAAAATGTAAAACCAGCTGACTTTAGCTCCCCGCCTCATGGTTACATTCTGGATGTTTCTTTGGATTGACCCCATCCCTGCCTGTCTGAAGCTGAGTTCACTTTATCTCCTTTGGGTCCCTCTGAATTAACACTCCAGCTGCCTTCATTGCATTTACTCCAGTCTCGGCCTCTCCATTTCCGTGAAGGATTAGCCCCGGGAAGCGGCAGGCTTTGTTTAAAACAGAGTTAGTGTGGAATAAAAATAAAAGTCTTAGGTCCCTGGGGAGCAGGCAGAAGTCCCCTGGCGCACTGTCCCTAATTGAATCAGAAGGATCCAGGACAATGATGGGACACAGTGGGCAGAAGCTCGGTCGTCCAGGTGATGAGCTTTAATCACAGGGTTGCCCCTGTGCAAAGAAAAGCCTTTCCTGCCTCCAGACGTCACTGGACCTCAGGGTTTAGAAATGTCAATGATGTGCTTTTCTTCTTTAATTATTAATATTATGTAACTGTATGAAACATAGAAAGCCCATGATGTGCTTTTTTTCTTTAATTATTAATATTATATAAATGTATGAAACATGTGTACAGTTAATAAATGCTAACAAAAATGGGAAATTTTTAAAAGGAAATGCAGCATGTGAAAACGCAGGAGGAGCAGCCTCTCCTTTGCCCCATTTGCCCTGACTCTGCAGCTGATGGTGTGTGCTGAGCAGCCACTGTAAAGCGCATGTAAAGCTGGAGTCAGTGGGGACAGAGGAGGTGAAAGGGGAGTTCCAGCTGCCCGTGGTTATAGCGCGGCTCTAGTTCCAGGCCAGTGTCCAAAAAGTATCCAGAAGTTAATTTTAACAGTTAAAGTTAAAAAGAAAAAAGGAAGGGAGGAAGGGAGGGAGGGGAGGAGGGAGGGAGGGAAGGAGGGAGGGAAGGAGGGAGGGAGGGAAGGAGGGAGGAAACAGCAGGTGTGGAAGGTGCCAGACCATCCAGAATAGCCCTTCAGACACAAGTTCTGTCTCCACCTCACTTCCCCTGACACCCACAGCCTTAGCTTTATTAATATTGTTTTTTACCTGTTTTATTTGTTTGGCTGATTGGGTTTTTGTTGTTTTGTTTTGACACTAGACCTTATGTATCCCAGGCTGGCCTCAAACTCACTAAGTAGTCAGGGATGACCTAGAATTCCTAATCCTCCTGCCTCTTATCTCCTCATAGAAGGGTTTACAGGTATATGCTACCTTGCCTGGTTTTTATCAAGTACTGAGATTCAACTCAGAGCTTTGTACATGCTTGGCAAGCACTCTAACAACTGAGCTGTATTCCTGGCCCTGTGTGTGTGTATGTCTGTGCATGCGTGTGCATGTATACATGCATGTGTATGTGTATGCATGAGTGTATGTGTGTGTGATTGTGTGTGTGTCTATTTGCTCATGCACTCGAGCATGTGTGTGTGCACGTATGTGTGTGCGCACGCATGCGTATGTGTGTACATGCACATGCAGAAGTCAGAGGTTGATGGTGGTCAACTTTCCCAATCACTCTATACCTTATTTTTTGAAACGGGGTCTTTCACGGTACATGGAGCACTTGGACTTGGCTGGACTGGCCAGTAGTCCCCAGGGATTCTCCCATTTACACACCCCCAGTGCTGGGATTATCACATGCATCCTGTGCTCAGCTTTACATGAGTTCTGAGGAAATGAGCACCAGATCTCATGTTTGCCTGACAAGCGCTTTATCAGCTGAGCCGTCTCCCCAGGCCCAACCCCTCTTTTCACTGTCTGCTGTATAAAGTAAGTTTTCTTAGACACTTCCATTTCCAATGGGTACATAGTGAACTGTGATCGTATTCACCCTCTACTGCGCTTATGTTTTCCTGTTCTCTCTTTTCCATGTCCCAGTGGTCCTTATTCTGGTTTCATACCTTTTATTTTTCCTTTGTCTAGCTTCTGCACATGAGAGAAAATGTACAATATTTGCATTTGTGGGGCTGATATATTTCACTTAGCATGATGCTCTCCATCCAGCTGTGTCCCTGTAGATGTCATAATTGCATTCTTCTTTTATGGCTGGATGAGGCTCTACTACGCAATAATGCCACTTTTACTCATCCATATCGTCTGTCTATACCACTTCTAGGTATATGGCCAAGAGAATCAGTTAGCTCTCCATAGTGGTATCTGCATATCACAGTTATCACAGCCCTGTTCACAGGGTCATTTAGGGTCATGCCCAGTTTCTAAACCACAAACTTGAAAAGCGGCTTTAGATCCCTAACTAGGATTATCTTCACGTTCTCTTTGGGTGACATATATCAATGGAACTTGTGTTTCCCTCAAATAGATTGATTTATCTAAGTAAAGAGTCTACTGACTGCTACTTTGCCTTCTTTCCCTCTTCTAAGCAAGCCACATCACGGCTGATCTTTAACTTGACCAACAGTGGGCTCTTCTCCCTTCGCCCTTTCCTGTTCTTTGATGCTTTCCCAAGCATGCCTCAACTCTGATATGATTATTTTCACCTTGGGTTCTTGTCTCTGAAATAACCGCCAGCTATTCTCTCCAAAACAAGGCTCTGTGTGCCTCACTAACCAGTGAGCGCGGATGGCGGGACGTAGGAAAACGGTTGTGGTCCCCTCTTTTGCACATTCTCAGGTTATGCCCCAGGCCACACATGAGCAGCATACAGAGCAGAGGTCTGCCCATGCCCCCCAAAAACAGTTGCAAGGTCATTAACCAGCAGGACAATGTCTCTCTTATGTTCTCTAGCAAGGCCCATGCAGTTGTCCCTGACCCGGTCTTTTGTATATGTGATGCTCTTGCTCCTGATGAGGACAGCAGCTTCTTGCTTAGCTCCCCCCGCCCCTTCCAGCATCTCTAGTTTAAACTGCAGAGAGAAGGGTTGATCTTGGTCCTGAGCTTGGCATAGAGGAAACCTGTCTTTAGACAGAGACACATTTCCAGGGATTAAAATGTCCCCTTTCAGCATCCCAAAGACCTAAGATAGAACGTTAGTGTGAATTCACAAAATGAGACTCCGGTGTCTATTTGCAAAGAGGCTTCCATCTCATCCCGAGGCATTCATCTACAAGTACTGAAACTTGGCCTCGACTCCTGTTCCATCCATCATGGTATCTTGACCACAGAATCTTGGTGAGCCAAGACATGGCTGTCTCTTTTCCCAGTGGAGGAATTTCAGCCCCTACCTTTTCCGTTCTGGGAAGGGTGATCTTCCTCTCCACCGGTCTTACAGTGTTAGAACCTTGGGACATGTATCTGGGCATAGAAACATGGGGCTATTCCCAGGCTTCAGGTTCTGGCCATGAAGATGTCCCTCCTCTAGGAAGAAGTTCTGAGCTTTAAAAACAAACAAACAAAACACCTTCAGAATCTGACATTAAGGACCCTTTTAAGAAATTACCTTTTTGTTCTATTTTTGATGTTTCTCTCGAGCTAGAAAAGACATTAATCTCTGCAGAAAGAACTGCATCCTTCCTGCCTTCCTTCCTCACTGTGTTTGGCTGGATGCACTCTGCAAAAATCTTTCAGACATAGTCTCCTCACGTTCCCTGTATTGAGACTCAGTGTGGGCTTTTACGGATTTTTGCTCCCAATATCTCCAGCAGGGTCACAGTCATTGTTTCAAGAGCAGGTGGCTCTAATTCTACATTTGCTTACGACCTCACAGCGTCCTCAGTGGACAACCCACACTGTGGTTAGCGTGGATTTATTCCACGGCATTCAGGTGTACAAAATGACACATCTCTCCAGTTAATTCAAACTTAATTGATATTTGAGCCTGCCACCTGGGTTACTGTAATAAGTTTGATTTCAGTTATGTTTGGGGTCTCCTTCCCTGGTGTCATTAAAAAAAAAACTCTGAAGATTTAAATGGCACCTGGTAAACAGGACAGGAGCCTCTAGACCTGCATTTGTCACAGAGCCTCTCACTGTCTAGGGTCACACAGTCCATTTGAAGGCGATGGCCCCATTGGCTCCATTTGTATTTTCCTGTGATAGGCAGACCTGGGAGTGCTTCTCTCAGCTCTGAAGGCCATGACACTGACTTTTTAGTCTCTTCAACATCCATTACCAACTCTATCAGTCAGATGTCTCACTGCGACAGAATACCTGACTCAGAGAGCAAGAGTCTCCTTTGGCTCACAAGTCAGGGGATAGCCGTCATGACAGGTGAATCATGGAAACAGAAGTGTGAGGCAGCTGATCACTTTGCATTTACAGTCAGGAGGTAAATAGTGACTAATTCTTGTGTTCATCTCACTTTCTCCTTGGACTGGTGCCACCCACAGTGAGGGTGAGTATTCCTTCCCAATTAAGCCAATCTAGAATCCCTCCCAGACATACTCAAAGGGTCATGTCCTGGGGATTTCTAGATCTTGTCAAGTTGACACTGTTTACCATTACACTACCTTTTATGGGATGCTGAAAGGGCTGGTCTCTACTTATTGTCTGAAGGCCATGGGTTAGTAGCCACCAGGTCATTTGTAAAACGGTTGAAATTCATATACTTACTGAAAAACAAGGATGGCCTGTTTTAAAATGCTTCCTTATGAGACGTCTCCTCATCTATAAAACTGAGGCACCTCTGAGGCAAGAAACTATGATTACCAACAAGTCAAGATGGTGGAGCCATGCACAGCTGGGTAGCACCCTGTAGGCATCAGTGTCGCTCAGGGTTGTTGCACTTGTCCCCTGCAGACTCTCATCTACATCTCCAGTTCTTCCTCAAGGGCAGAGAGAAGGACATCTGGGATCTCCCTTCCCTCCTTCTGCCTGGGACTGGCTGCCACTAATCCAGGGTCCATAGAAAAGGAGAAGCATATGGGAATTGTTGTTTCATTTTCTAGTGGAAGAGTTGAGTTCCTTGTAACCTTCTAATCACTGTCATCCTCACAGACACAAAATACTGTATTTATTCTCTTCTGTCCCATGCCCATTCCTATGAACTAACTCTCCGGGAGACACCATTCTAATATGTTAATGTATGTCTTTTTATGTGTACCTACTCTCATGAAATATATATTGTTTCAGAAAACAGGTATCTTTTCTTTTTTTTAAACTAGGCTCTGTGTTTTAAGGCCCTTCCTGGTACTGTGTGTGTATCTAACTCACTGCTCTGGCTGCTGTACGATGCCCTGTTGTGCTGCACTCTTTCCCCACGCCTCTTCAGTGATGGAACCCTGGGCTCCCTCATGCTGTGTCACACTCCATCCTTTCCCCACGCCTCTGCAGTGATGGAACCCTGGGCTCCCTCATGCTGTGTCACACTCCATCCTTTCCCCATGCCTCTGCAGTGATGGAACCCTGGGCTCCCTCATGCTGTGTCACACCCCATTCTTTCCCCATGCCTCTGCAGTGATGGAACCCTGGGCTCCCTCATGCTGTGTCACACCCCATTCTTTCCCCATGCCTCTGCAGTGATGGAACCCTGGGCTCCCTCATGCTGTGTTAGCATCTCAGGCTACCATGAAAAAGTCTGCAGTGCTCTATCTGCAGAGAACTGATTCTCACTCAATTTTTGACTCGACTTGTTTTCTAATTTAAATGAAACATGTTGTGGATGTACAATTTTTTTAAATTGCATCTATGATTAAGATAAAATCAATTCTAATCTTATGACCCAGAGAAAAATCTAAGAAATATTTTAGTATCTGTAAATGTATTCCTTTGCAAAATGAGTATTTTTTTGTTTACTTTTTTTTAAATGAAAAAATTGGGGTTTCTCTATACAGAATATTTTGTACTTGATTTTTTTTTATCTTCAAAAAACCATACAAAGTGGACTGGAGAGATGTCACTGTGGTTAAGTGCACTCACTGGTCTTTCAGAGGACTGGGGTCTAGTGCCCAGCATCCACATGGTGGCTCACTGCTATCTATAACTCTAGGTCCAGAGTATCTGAAACCCTTACATATAATTTACCCACTGTTCTTCCCCATACTTCGAAGAAGGTCAGTATAACTGTATCTTTATTTCCATCTATGGTTGTTTCAGAATTTACTACTGCAAGTGGAGTGTCTTGTGTCAAACTTTATTAGTTGCTTTCTATTGCTGTAATAAAACACTACAAACAAGGCAACTTATTAAACAAGTTTTAACTCTCTGGCAGTTCCAAAGAGTTACAGTTCATGGTAGTGGAGGGAAGGTGTGGAGGCAGGAACAGCTGAGGGCTCATATCTCAAACTGTAAGCAGGAGGCAGAAAGCACACTGGAAATGACATGAGTCTTTTGAAACCTCAAAGCCTGCCCCCAGTGACACACCTCCTCCAACACAGCCACACCTCCTAGTCCTTCCCAAACAGTTTCACCAACAAGGGACCAAGTATTCAAACGGGAGCCTATGGGGGGCATTCTCGTCCAAACCACCACACAGATGGTGTGTAATTTGTAAGCCTTTCAGGTAGCTGTTAACTAGCAAACTAAAGAAGAACTGGGTTCCTTTCTCTCCGAGCTGATATGGCCAGTGGCATAGGAGGACCAGTTACCTTGGATACTGCTTCCCACCTAGCAGTACAAGGGAAGCATAGGCTGATTTCTTGCTTGGATCCAGAATACACCGGATCCATTTATTTGATTTCCTTGTGTTATATAGCCAAAGGGCTCGGAACACTGAAGTTATTTAAAAGAACCATTGACAAAGTGCAACCTCTGGTTTGTATGAGGTCATCTAGAAAGTCAGAGCTGAGACAGGAACTCAGTGACCTCAGGTGCCCACTCAGCACTCACTTGCTAAATATGTGCAGTCACCAGGGTCACAGCAGTACAGTGCTGGGAACAGGAGCAAGTGTGTGTGTGTGTGTGTGTGTGTGTGTGTGTGTGTGTGTGTGTGAGTGTGTAGTGGAGGGAGTGCAGGCCAGTCTGCAGAGTCCAGGTGAAAGGTCACTCAGAAAGGTAAGGGCAGTGAGGAGAGGTTGGAAGAGGCTGTCCTCTCACTGACCATGGTAGAGAGTGAGAACTAGAGAGTGAGTGAAGGAGCATCTGTGGGTGTGGCTCAAGCATCTTACAGGCTTGGCATCTTAGAAATGCAAATGTGTGACATAGGCAGAAGATGGTACTGCTGGAGCACCCGCTCTGTGCCGGGAACTGAACCGGGGCCTGGGTCACCTTTAAACCCCGTTTCTTAGGTTAGGAACTCTGCTCCCATCATCTTTTTTTTTTTTTTTTTTTTTTTTTTTTGCGGGGGGAACAAGCACTGAGGCTTAGAGGAATTGGGAAGCTCCCAGAAGTCTCGGAGCTAGGAAATAGATCGTAAAATCAGTGTCTAAACCTGGCCCTTGCCAGCTCTACATTCTATTCCCTAGATATCGAATAGCTGGGAAAGAATTAAAGCGAGGCAAGCTTAACAGGAACAAATCATCCTTGCCATGTGAGAGGCAGAGCAGATGTTAAATAATTTAAAAATAAGCATGGAAAACACAATCACCTAAAAGGAAATATTTGTCCAGATACATGCTGTCTCAGAAGTAAACAGGAGGGATTTGGGTAGGGAAAGAAATCCCAGAGGACTTCTGGAAGGAGATGACAAAAGATCATTCAACTTGGTCTCCAAAAGTTCTGAGAAGGCAAAACAAGGTCACCTACTCATGCATTGCAGACTCAGAGCGAGGAAGGACCACCCCAGGAGATGTGAGGATATTCCCAGGAGAGGAGACTGGAGGCGAGCACCTGTACACAATTCTTCATGCGAGTCCCATGGTGACCTTTACATTTCCTCATTTTCTTTAGGGTCTGTGATGATCTGAGCAAGGAGGAAAAGTTTGAAACCGACATGTTTCTTGAAGAGTGCATCTTGGATCCTTCGCTCCGAGAACGCCTTTCAATTCTCTCCCGCACCTTCGAGAACCAGAGGAAGCTGGTTCTGGGAGACAGCATGCTCTTTCTGAATCACATTTTCACCATCGAGCCCCTGGTGAGCACCTGAGTAAAACCCGACTATTTAGTGAACGCAAGTGGGGGTGCCGGGCTGCTTCAGCTAGGTTCTCCATTCTGGGCCTGACAAGCCCTGAGAAGCAGGGCCATGATTGGCACGAGACGCTGTGTGAACGGCGATGGCAAGAATGCCGGCAGGTCACACTTCCTGTGCACCTGTCACAGTGGTCCCCGCTTCCTATGACTGCCCAGGACGTGCCATTTGTGCATAAATCACCTGACAACAACCCTGAAAGATATAATTAAAGCCCCAATATAAAAATAAGGAAAGGAGCCCTTAAGTCTCATAGCTTGCTTAAGCAGCTGGTGTTCTGACTATAGAGCAGGACTTCTCAGCCTTAGCACCATTGATGTTGTAGATGTATAATTCTTTGTCTTGTGTGAAAATGCTTGTTTTCACCCACTAGAGGCCCCCGTGACCAGTATAACTCTCTTCAGTCACTTCCAGGTGTCCCCATGAAGACAAAATCACCCAGGATTGAAAATGACTTTGTCCACAATCTACTCGGTATAAACGGTTCTTGGTTATATGGTCTGTACCAAGCACCGTGTGCACCAGGCACCCATGAACAGAGCAGATCCAGTCCTTGACTTTACCGGTTATCTAGTGCTAGCTACAGCGGACTGATTCTATAGACCAAACTCGGTACCACTCTGCCCTACTGCCTCAGCACAGAAGCAGTGGACCTGGGGAGGTGGTTAAGAGCACATACAGTTTTGCAAAGGACCCAGATTTGTTCCCAACTACCTGTGACTCCAGTCTCAGGAGATTCTATTCCCTCTTCTGGCCTCACAGGCACCTGTATGCACATGTACATGTATATACATGATAACACACACATACATACCATAGAGAAAAATAGTAAATCTTTTTGAGAAGCAAGTTTCTAGCAGCTGTGTGCATGTGTGTGTGTGTGTGTGTGTCGTGTATATTGTGTGTCTCATGTATATGTAAGTGTGCACCTCATGCATGTGCACGTAGATGCCAGAGGAGGACATTATTAGGTGTCTTTCTCTATTGCTTTCCACTTTATTCCCTTAAGATAGGTTGCTCACCAAACCTGACACTCACTGCTTCAGCTGGACCAGCTGTCTAATGAGCTGCCAGGACCCACAAGTCTCTGCTCTCCAGTGCTGGGATTACAGGCATGCCTGGTCATATCTGGCTTTCTTATGTGGGTGCTAGGGATTTGAACTCAGTTTTTCATGTTTGACTAGCATTACCCATTGATCCATCCCCCAGCCCTGCTAACAAGCCTTTCAATCTGATGCAGTAAGCTACCTCCTTCTTGCTCATTATATCCCATTTAGCATGAATAGAACAGTTTAAGGAGAGGAACAGGAGTTGAGGAAGTCCAAAGCTTGATTTAATCGCCTCACTGTTGCTGTTTAAGCCAAATGGAGAAGAAACTTGTAGGAAGTTGTAGTTGAAATTCTAAACAGTCTCAGTAAATTTAAGAAACACAGGGCCAAATACAGGGGCAATAGCCGAAGAGATCGGAGAATTTACTGAAGAGCCACTGACTGCCCTTTAGCTTACCACCAAGCCGTAGTTTCCCACACGAGAGACCTTCTTCTGTCTGACCTGCGCTTTTATTGCTTTCCTGTTCTGCCTTCTCATTGGCTCTAAGCCCAGCCACAAGGCTTCCTCGTCACTGCCTGTCTATACAGACCTCCAGGTCTCTATGGTTGGTACTAGGATTAAAGGCTGTGTCCTTGACCACAGAGAGACTCTGCCTGCCATGTGATGGGATTAAGGGTGTGGGCTACCACCGCCTGACTTCTGTTCCTGGCTCGCTATGACCTCTGATCTCCTGGCAAACTTTATTTATTAACATACAAATAAAACCACATTTCAGCACAATTAAAATATCACCACAGGAAGTGCCACTGTCTTAGCAGGTCATTGTCCTTGCATCTGTGTTCCCATGGCCGAATAAGTTTGACGAGCAACAGGCTCCATATGTACTGTGAGTCTCCCAGCCAGGGCTTTCTCCTTGGACGCATCCTCTGGGTGGATGTTTCGTGTGACCTATTGTGTGTCACTGGAGACAGTAAGAATGGTCCCCTAGGTCAGAGTAAGGTCATCATCACAGTCTAGAAGTTAAAGAGAGCTTCTGGAAAGAAATCTAGAGTGGGTCTCGCAGGGCAGGACTTTGAGAGAACAAAATTGTGAGTGTTCATGGAATGGTTCATCCAAGGTCCCAAGAGCCAGTCAGTTCGCTGGCAGTAAAAAGTTGAGTGGAAAATAAATTTGGAGATGCAGGTTGAGGCTGAACCTTCTGTCATTTCAGAAAATTTTCCAGGGCACAGAACAACAAAGGAGTCTCCAGACGCTGTGGGGATAAGGCCAGCAAGAGGTTATGTCAGGATGAGACCCAAAATTAAAAATAGGTAAAGTTTGAAGATAGGGCAAGGAATGGATTACTGGAGTGAGCAGGCAAGTGGCTGAGCTGAGCTGAAAACAAGCAGACAGTTGAGGCGATTTCAGACACACTAAGGTCCTCAGGGTCCAGTATTCTTCCCGGCTAGCAGTGAGAGCCAGGGTGATCACTGCTCAGTCTGCTTCTTGTTAATTTCTAAGAGTGGATGGCAGTAGGATCAGAAGTGTGTGGTTGGCAGGAGTGGGGTGCAGCCCATGGGTAAGTCCTACCATTCCCAAGTCAGAGTAGGAGCACTAGAATGACCTCAGATCTCCTCCTGGGCTTCCTCGACTAAGCCAGAGCTGGGGGTGTGTGTTAAATCATGGCCTTCAATTTGCTTTTGAATCCTGGTGAGCCTCTGAGTCAGCATTCCCATCACAGGGCATCTTGTTGCCATTGGGAAGCAAACCATTTTCTTTAAGTAATAACACACAGACATGTACTTTTAAAGTAAATAAGCCAATTTGTTTATATTATATAGAAAATAATACCATAATGAAACTCTGAAAAACTCATTTCCAGTTTAAGTGGTCTTTGTGGACTCAATGGTACCTTTTGCCTTTTCCATATACTGTTTGGTTTTCTTCTCATTATGATTTTCACTAGTGGGCTCTTGACTTTTTTTTCTTTAACAAATGAGCATGAAGGCATAGAACCCTGCCAGTGTCTTCCTCCAGTAATTCTGACGAGACAGCAGCTCTCATTGTCAGGCATGGTAGATTTTTTTTTTTACAATTATTAACACATATTAATTGTACATACTAATGGATTTCACTATGATGTGACCATCCATCATGCTTCAGTTATATCTCCCCTCCTAACTTCCCTCTTGCCCTCCTGCCTCCCTCTTCCCTGGTCCCCTTACCTTCCCTAGTAGTTTCTAGCACTTTGAGGTCACCTTTTGGCTTATCCTACCTCGTACATGTGAGGGAAAGCATGCGGTTACTTGTCTTTCTGACTTATTTCACTTAACATGGTGACCTCTACTTCTATCCATCTTTCTACAAATGACATGATTTTATTGTTCTTTATGGATGAACCATACTCCATTGTGTGTATATACCACATTTTCTTTATGTGTTCATCTGTGGATGGGTATCTAGGCTGATTCCGCAGCATGGTTATTGTGACTAGTGTTCAACAAACGTGAGTATGCAGGCTTCTTTTATGTGTGCTGACCTCATTTCCTTTGGGTAATGACATGTATGGGTATATGGTATTTCTCTTTTTATATTTTTAAGTATGGTCCATATTGTTGTCTATCTATAGTAGTTATATTTATTTACATTCTCAAGGTAAGTTATTGATTGATCTTAAATCTCCTGCTTGAAGATCTGATCATTCTATAAAATACTGAATGTGTTCGTGTCATGTAATCCTACCTTTAAATTACTTTTGAAGCTATTTTGTGAGAAAATCCTGCCATTTCTGTAGCTTCATAGCACATGAGTTCCTTCCTGTACAGAGCCTGGCTTTCTCAGACAGGTGAATGAGCTATAGTAATCTCAGCCGAGAGCTTTGGGAGAATTCACAGAAGAGATTGGAACCAGACACTGGAGAAAGGCTGTGGTTTAAGTGGATAGGGAGGGAGTGTTCCCAGTTAGAGAAATCATGGAAGCCATGGGGACAGGAAGCGCTCTGTTCCCAGCAGGATGAACAGCAGTGAGCAGAACAGTTTCTGCTTTGGAAGCTGAGTTGTGGGGAGGGTGGCCTATCATGTTCAGCCTACAGCTCCCTGTCTCCCACTGTGTTTTTCTGGAGACACTGGATCTGAGAGACAGTGTTGTGTGTTCTTTGCAAAAGCAGTTTGGGGGTCCAACAAATTGGGGCTATGTGGAAAGAGAATGTGGCTGTCTGAGTGGCAGAATTCAAACAGTACTTCGCCGTGAGCAGATCCTTCCCACAGAACACACACTGGAGCTGACATTCTGTAGGCCCCAGTTTGGCCGGTGCTGATGAAGATCTGAGACCCATTGCAGGAGAGTGGGATGCTCAACAGGGATTAGAAAGTTTACCCTGATACCCATGTGGCTTGAATTGGAAGAGGTTGGATAGAGGGAGAGTTGGATGGTACAGGTCAGTCACTGGAAGGTGATGGAGGACAAGGGGCATAATAAACTGGTCTGCAGCCAAGATCAGGATGATTTCATGAGGGTAATAGTGACCTGGAACAGTCCCGGGGTACTTGGAAAGGAAAGGAGATGACAGATATGAGACATGGTCAAAAGGAAGACACAATGTGCTTTTTGATTGGTCATTGAGATTGAGACACTGTAAGGGTGGTAGAGCTCACAAGTGACTGGAGGAATTATGACGTCTTTGATAGAAATTGGCAAATTAATAGTTCTGGTCTGGGTCTTGGCTTTGCAAATAGTAAATGTGGCCTAAACTAGCCATCTGCTCTCCATTGACTGTGGGTTCATTATATACTAAATTGAACTGTGAATATTGGGAATAGGCCAGTCTTATCTTTTTTGACTCATAAATTCTATCTTTAATTTGGAGTCACACTCTGAGCTCCTAAGACCAAGAAATGCTTTATCCTCATCCCCAGCACCTGGTCCAGTGCTAATAAATGGTGTATGGATATATAGCTATCAGAAAATATTGAGGTTGGCTCTGAGCATGTCAAATCTGAGATTACTACAGATGTCCAGGGAGCTTCAGAAACGCAGAACTAAAATTGGTGCTGGAAGAGGTCCAGAGAACTCAGGACCAGAAGATCTCAAGATCTGTGAGGCTACTGTAACGGTCTTTATTGAAGACATGGGAGTTCTAAGAGCAGGGGTGTAGATGTAACCAACCTTCTTATTAAATAAGAAACACAGAACCAATGCAAAGAAGAAAGCCAAGAGGTCAGAGCTAAGAGCTAAAACCTTACCCTTCCTCCTGCAGTGGTCCTACCTCTCCGAACTCACTACCCCTGTGTTAATGTCTTTATATAGTGTTCCTGTTCTGCCTTCTCATTGGATGTAAACCCAACCACATGACCTCCTTGTCACGGCCTGTCTGTATAGGCCTCCAGGTTTTCCTTGCTTGGAATTGAGATTAAAGGCATGTATGTCCAATAATGGCTATATCCCTGAACACACAGAGACTTACCCAGCTCAGCATACCAAGTGCTGGGATTACAAGTGTACGCCACCACTGCCCTGCTTTCCTATGGCTTGCTAATAGCTCTGACCCCCGGGCAACTTTATTTATTAACATACAAATAACATTTTAATACAAATAAAATATCACCATATTTCCCCTTTTCTATTTTAATAAAAAGGAAAAAAGAAAAAGCTAACATAAGAAAAACTATATACAAAAGTACAATAACTATATACAATATATACAAGTAATAAATACCTAAACAATGTCTAGTTCATTTGTATTTGACAAATTCAGAGAAAATAATTCCATTATCTATTCTATTGTACCTAATTCACTTTCTATGCTAATTAATCGTCAACTATAACTAACTAATCTTCAACTCCCTCAGAGACCCAAGAAGGAAATAGTATTAGCTAACAAAAATAAAAATAAAAACAGGAAGTATATGCAAGCAACTTCCAAAAACTTGTGAGTTGACAGAAACAGCCAGCTGCCTGGACAATCATCTGAGGTTTCTTCGCAGTGTTGGGGCATCATCTTCAGCCTATAGGCTTAGCGTATCTGACAGACTCATTTGTGAAGTAGAATGTACACAAGGTCAACAGTTCAACCTCACATTGGGTGAGAGCAGTCTATATACCAGAAATACCTGAATTCCACTAGTGTCATGTCATGATTCAGGATTTTAAATTCTGGAAATTGTTGATGTTTTTTGAATTCAGCTGTCCATTCTTCTTGACTATGTGTGTATGTGGCTTCATTTCAGCATCCCGTTCTTCTCCACATCCCTCTATTAAATGCCATTCTTCTGTTGAGAGGTGTGAGCTTAATTACTCTTCAAGAATAACTGTTTCAGCTACCTCCCCATTGCACATCAGAAGCCATCGGCCCACTGCCTGTTCAGCTGCCTTCGAAGAAAAGGGCACTGCACCTTTCCCAGATTGCGAAGGCCACTTCAGGGATGGTGCTATATTGTCCTGGCCTCAGAAGATGCCTTTTGATAAAGCCATAACCACACTTGTTTTCACAAGAATCAGTAGTCCTTTGTTTCGTGTCCTGTCTGTCCTGTTTGTCAGCAGTTGATTCGAGGATACTTTGTTGTCCAGTGGCTAACTTTTGCTACAATGAAAGTTAACTCCAATTGCAGTATTTTCTCTGAAGTAGATTGGTACTGTCAGGAGCCGACATGTCTCATAGTCATAACAAAAAAGAAAAATTTTCTAAGTTATTAAAACATTTTAAATGCCATATTCTGTAGATCTCTGAAGGGTTTGAAGATAACCTGTCTATCTAAAATATATCTGCTCAATCTTGAAAACATACCTAATATAACTACACAGGGGGATCAAGGGCAGGCTTAGAGGCTACAAGAGCATCTCCATGCACCCACCTCAAGAGAACCCAGGAAGAGAGTAAATGCTGGGGTCTCAGAGTGTGAGAAAGTAGCACACACCCACTGAGAGCTTCCTCCACACCCAGGGCACCAGGTCCTGCACTGTTATCTACTGAACTTCTGAGTATTGCTCACTGTCAGGTCTCTTTTATCAAATGGTCGCTCCTTACTTTCTGACAGCTTAGCTGTGCATTGCTGATTAGCTTTGTCTATGGTGTGATCCCAGTTAAACAGCTTCTTGCTCTGAGTTCATCTTGCAGCAGACGCAGAAAAGATGAGGAGCAAGCAGTGTTACCAGCTGATCTAATAACCGAATAGTCATATTCTACCCAAATAAATAAAGCAAAAGGTCGTCAGCAGGGGGAGAGACCACCTTGCCTTCTGATGGGCTGACTGTTTTGCCTCTGGCCATGGAGGAAGAACAGCATGTTCAAGTGAGGTAAGCATAAAAGAGAGACAAAAGCAACCAACAAGCAACAATAACAAAAAACAGAAATAGAAAAATCTCATCTTATGTTATCAGGTCTACATCTATATAGCTTTATTCTCAAACACATCAGCTAATACTAAAGTTCAGCTTAGTCCTGCTTGTGGGCTGTGTGCCCTGCATATTGAGTATTTTATGAGAACATTGTTCCAGTTTCAGAGGCTCTTCCCTTAAAGCAAGGAAATTCAAGACCAGGAAATCAGTCCTGACCCCAGAAGTGGTGATGGGCTTGAATTTAAATCTCATGTGATTGATATTATCATATGAGGAGTAGTTTGGTTCAATCCTGTAGGCCCCAAATTCTATAGTAGCAAGTTCTTACTGTGTTCCAAAACCGCCTCACCATTTGGTCCTTTGGTGGTTTGAATGAGAATACCCCCAAAGGGTCATGTTTGGATACTTGGTCCCCAGTTGGTGGATTAGGAGATATGAACTAGTTGGAGGAGGTATGCCATTGGAGGTGAGCTTTGAGGTTTCAAAAGACTCCTGCCACTCCCAATTAGCTCTCTGCCTCCTGCTTATGGATCAAGATGTGAACTCTCAGCTATCCCATCTACCGTAGCTTTGCCCTGCCATCATGGACTCTGACCCTCTGAAACCAGAAGCCCCATCAAAGTCTTTCTTATACAAGTTGCCTTAGTCATGGTGTTCTGTCACAGCAACAGAAAAGTTAAACTAAGACAGGTCCCATGTCTTAGCAAACTCCTCATGCCCATTCTTTGTGAAATGAGGCTGTAAACACAGCCATTGGGTCTGCTGCTTAAACTTTGAGGAGTTAGATTTGGGTATCTTGAGTCCTGATGGCCACAGAGCCACGGAGCCCTAGGCCTGTTTATGTCTCCTATTTCCTCAGGATATGGACAGAGGGGAGGCTGGCCACTACTCTACTGATGCAGGGCTGGGATTTTGTCATTTGTGGGACTTAGAGGGCATTAAGGACCCAAAATAACCAGGAGACAGAAGACCAAAAGGGATTTTGTAAAATGGTAGTTATTTATCTACTGATATTTTACAGCCATTAGGATACTGTGTACTCATTAGAGCATATGAGACATAGCTATTTACTTCAAGTTTCTCATACATCAATTTTTGATAGTATCTTGGCATATTAATGTCATTAGCTTGGCTTTCTCCATTTATTGCTGACCAGGAAGGCATGGAACTATGCAGACTACTGGTGATTTGTCAAGCCACCCGCTTCCGTATGAGATTTTCCCCATCTTCAGGAAGAACCTACCATACTGAGTCTATTATGCATGTTTTGTGCCTTCCAGAAAAGCAAATGGAATTGACTGTTTCATAAATATAATATTCAGTTGTGCCAGGCGGACCACATCTGGCTGAACTTTGATGATCTTGTTCTGTTATTTCCTCTGCTCAAGTCTCCTGAGTACCCCTGAAAGAGAGAAATTCAAAAGACAAAAACTCAATTCTGGAAATTGAAGGGTGAGAGAATATCACCAGGCAAAAAGAGAATTAAACTTTTGCTTCCCACGGGCGTCTAGCAATCCTGAGATCTCAATACAGATGTAACCATCCTGTCTCTGAGCTGTGATGCTGCTGGCTCAGGTCACACTTTGAAGACAGCAATTTTCTGAACATGGAACACTTGTTATTTTCTCAAAAAAGAAAGGTCTGAATATTTCAAGATATTTTCCCAACTAGCGCCTGCTGCATGTCTGAAGTGTTTGAGCTGGCCCAACATTCCTGCTCCCCTTACCCTACATCTCCTCCATCAGAGTAGACTTAACCCAGCAGCCCTGGGGAAGCCAAGGCTTCACCTAACTGAGCTATCAAAGGGGAGAGACACCAGATCATTTCTTCATCACTATGTAAGTAATAGTAACCCGTGCTCTGATGTTATTTAAGCCTGAGAGAAACGTGCTGCTCTAGCAATTCAGACTTGTAGAGCACAGCTCAAATTTAGTTTACTTGATCCTTTTCCTCATTCGGCAGAGTGGGTGAGCTCAGCAGAGCCAGGTTGGGTGCAAGTCCAGAGGGCTAGCAAGAAGAGAGACTCGGTGCTTTTTGTCCCCGGCTCCGATCGTTAGCTGTGACTCACAAGGCAAACACGTGGTGCTGACTCCTTGGAAATGGACACCAGGAAGGAGCCCAAGGACACGAATCTGCTGAGGGCAAACTGCCCTTGACGGGCCCTGCCAGTGTGCTCCCCTCCACCCCAGCCTCGTTCATTAGGATTCTCCTTTCAGGTCTTCGTACTAAGGCCCACTTTTTGGCAATTGTACCAGAACATTCACTATTGTGTTGAAGAACCAGTGTGGGTGGAAGGAGGTCCAGGGAAGCCTTAGAAAGAGCAAGGTTGCTCATGGCTCATTAAGTTAGTCAACACCTTTCCTTTCTGGGAAAGAGAGAAAGACTTGGACACCACACATGGCCACCTCCACTAGCTAAGGACACCGTGGAGTTCTGTGTGTTTGGGCTGAAGATGAAATCAAGGCAGATAGTGCCTTTTGTGAAGCTTCCTCTGCCAGAAGGACAGATCGTAGAGCTCTCTCTCAGGAACTTTCATGGGCATTATTTTGAAAATCTCAACTTGACTTGACTTACAGTATCTTGTCCCAGCTGAAGTAACTGAGTAGCCAATCTCTTTGCAAGCCTTGTGTCAATTTGGACTTTTCTCTCAACAACAACAAGGATAGTTTACTTGTCATTTTTTTATACTTCCATATTGTGATTTGGCCATTGTTGTTTGAGAGAGTTGGTATTTACACCAAGTGTCATCAAAGGTAGCCAAAGTTTTTGTTATTGATTGGATCTGTTGTGAGTAGTAGAAAAGATTACAGCATTTTGTTGGTAGCTTGGTCACTGACAGAATTTTGACATTGAGGGTTGGGCAGATGGCTCCATGTTTAAGAGTGCTTGCTGTTCTTGCAGAGGACAGGAGTTCAGTTTCCATCCCCATATCCAGTGGCTCACAAAGGCCTGTAACTTCAGCTCCAGGGGGATATGATGCCCTCTTCGGGCCTTTGTGGATATCTGCATGTGTGTGTGCATACGTACCTACATGCATATATACACACACAGGCATACACACTCATAAATAAATCTTATTTTAAAAGTTCAAAACAGAACTTTGACTTTGAGAGCATGTTTTCATTTTCTGGGAAAATTTCTCTTTGTTTGCTTGCTTATTTTGGGAAATGGGATCTCCTGGGCTCTTCTTAAACTCATACCCTCAAGTGGTCTTTCTGCTCTAGCTTCTGGAGTAGCTAGGACTAGTGTGATTCTTCTTGTTGCATAAAGGAGATGATGGAGTAGTTGAAGATGCTTATGCCACCAAGCATGAAGGAAGTCACTTCATTTCAGAGCTCCACTTGAGGTCATTGTTCCCATATCTTCTTCGGAAGGGACCAGGCCTTAATCTTCACTCAACACAGGGGAGCATGATAGAGTCCCACTCATGCATCTCTCAGAAGTGTTAACATGCTCATGTGGGCTTCGTTCCTCAAAAGAACCTGCTTTGAGTCACCTTCTAAAAGAACTCAAGCATATGTGGACAGTGCCACACTGTCCACAGGCAGGACCACCAGGGCAGGCTGTGACAGATAAATCCACATATTAGTGGTAGATTCTAAATGTCTGCCCTTTCTGTCTGCCTGGTGAGAGAGGTGGGCCTGACCTACTTTTAGAATTGCAGAGGGATTAGGGAGTTAGGGGAAATAGCATAGACCCTGGCCTGCCACTTATTGTTGGTTTGTGCTTAGGCAAGATCCTTTACCTCACTTTGCCTTGGTTTTCTACTTTTAAAGGGGGGATGAAAGGACTTCACAAGGGTGAAGACTGGACAAGATAAGGTACAAGGCAGTGATTGCAGTGGTGAGAACCTGAGCTCTCTGGAAACACTTGCCAAATCAAGATTCTGAGTTAGACAAGTGTCTTAGTTAGGGTTTCTATTGCTGTGAAGAGACACCATGACCATGGCAACTCTTATAAAGGAAAACATTTAATTGAGGCTGGCTTACAGTTCAGAAGTTTGGTCCATTGTTGTCATGGCAGGAAGCATGGCAGCATGCAGGCAGACATGGTGCTGGAGAAGGAGCTGAGAGTTCTACATCTTGATCCACAGGCATCAGGGAGAGATGGTCCCAGTGAGCATGGCTTGAACATATATGCGACCTTAAAGCCCGCCTCCACAGAGACATACTTCCTCCAACAAGGCCACACCTCCTGATAGTGCCACTCCCTATGGGCCAATTATTTAAACATGAGTCTATGGGGCCATACCTATTCAAACCACTACAACACACTTGTCTCTTTGCAAATTAGAAATTGACTGGAAAGCTACACATCAGAATTTTTATTGTAAACATTGAGTCCTGCTTTCCAGATCAATCAAGGAAGTTAAATACACATGTAACTAACTGTTCTTGTATTTTAAATTTCCACCTAGCAAGACACATGTAACTAACTGTTCTTGTATTTTAAATTTCCACCTAGCAAGACTTTCAAGAAATGATCCTTCAAGGTTTTTTGTTTTTTGTTTTTTTGAAGAATTTTTGAAAGAGGTTTTCACAAAAGTCCCTTTGATCCAGTACAACTTTTTGAAAGTATGTCAGTTACCTGTCTGCTAACCCTTACACCTGGCTCTTCTGAGAATTTACTTTTGTATGTCCCCTCCACTTCATTATGATCACTTTTTCCTGCCTTTCAATGTGTCTAATCTTTACATTTATTTATCCATTCATTCATTTGGTGTGTGTGTGTGTGTGTGTGTGTGTGTGTGTGTGTGTGTGTGTGTATGCTTGGAGATCAGAAGACAATTTGCTGGAATCAATTCTTCCACCATTACCCATTCAGACATCTAATTGGCACTATCTATTTTCATGCGTGTGCTGGACATTGAGTGTAAAAGAATTGTAGCAGCTTCAGATGGCATCTGTCAGTTATTGAGGTTAGAAGACCCATCCTAAATGTGGGCTGTACCATTCCATAAGCCAGGAATAAAAATGAGAAAATGAACTGAACAGCAGCCATCTTTCTCTCCCCCCGACTGTGGATACAGTGTGACCAGCCACCTCCAGCTCCTGCTGCCCTGATGTCCCTGCCACGATGGACTGTACCCTCAAACTGTGAGACAAAGAAAACCCTTCCTTTAAAAATGTTAGTCATCTTTAAGGACACCTCTCTCGCCATATTTATCAGCTGTCACGGGACCAGTGGCTGCATGCTCAGAGCATCCAGAAAGGCTCATCATTGGCCATGAAATTGCTTGGTTTGTTGTTCTTACTCAGAAAGAGCTAGAAAGTTCCACGAATAATAATATAATATTAGGATAATTAGCATAGAATTAACATTAAACTTAAAAATTCAAAGTTGATTCCTTCTAGTAAGTCATTTGATTGACGAATGAAATACAGTTGTCCTACTCAAAATAGAGTAGAGGAAAGACAAAATATTAAGAGCAAAGGGAAAATGATTGTAGTAGAACTGAGGGCCACTGTATTTTTTTTACGTCAGGGTAATAGTGATAGATTGAGTCCTCTAAACTCAGGTTCCCATTTGGAGTGGGAAAATGGTCAGAGACTTAACAGAAGGAAGCCGGAGCAGCAGGGTTCTAGGGAGGAGGCAGCTCCAGGGGTCCAGGGAGACAGGATATTGATGCTGGAGCCAGAAGGGAAATTTCTGAAGGTTTTGATTTTCTGAAATGTCAGGGCTGAGCAATAAAGAATGAGAAGGCATTTCCAGAAGCATGAGTGGCCCAGAAGTTGATTTCAGCAGGACTAGTAAGATGAGACGCGTCAAGGCAAGGAGTAAAGTGGGGCCATTTTGGGCTTACTGCCTGTTTGTAAGGTTTATCTTTTGATTTGCTAGGAAATGTCATGCCTTTTTTTTTAACCGACTTTTTTTTTCTAGAAAGAAGTAGAAGTTTCACTTTTTAATGAAGCCCAGCTGAAAAGTAGAAGTAGCGAATGGCCTCACACTACCAGCATCCTCCGAGAGAGGAAATGGAATGCCCACACTTTTGTTGTGACAGATACTCAGCCCTGTTAGTTCACTGTCACATGCTGTGACCCAGGAGAGGACTTTAGAGTAGCATTTGTCCTTGAATTATCCCCCATGTTCAGAAAAAGATCAGGGTATGAGTGGATGCTGCAGACTCAGCAAAGCTGCTGCAGTTCTGCATGCAAAGGCCTCAGTCAGCAAAGCTGCTGCAGTTCTGCATGCGAAGGCTCCAGTGCAGGTCCTTATTCAATCGGAGCTCTATGGACTGGCTCCTTATGCTGGCCTTCTGTCACCAGAGGATCCTCTCACAATCTCACCTGGGTGTCAGTACCCCCTTCCCTGGGATCCAGGTCACCTCTCAACTGTGTCTCATTTCCCCACCCTTCATTTTTACCTAGCAGATTTATTTAACTATGGCGGGTTCAAAAGTGTTTGGAGGCTCAGGCCATGCTCCCTTTTGTCTGTGCATACACCATGGACTCTGTGGCTTGGAGACCATGAAAATTGTCTGGCCTACCCCAATTCATAAGGCTCCTTTTCACATGTTCTGAAATAATCCGATTTCTAGGTCATCCTTTGGGGGCCACTTCTGGTTACTCACATTTTTCTAGCATGGATTCTCTGGGGAACCAGAATGTCCTTTGGTACTTTGGTCAGTTTGTGTTGGAGCAAGTTGGCTGCATCTACTCAGTGTCTGCTCAGAGTGGGGTCTAAACACACCAACAGATTTACATCCATCACATGGATTAGGAAGACAGACGCCCAAATCTCCAGTCATTCTTAGGGAGGAAACCCACTGGCATACCTTCAGCTGGCTGAAGATTTGGCTGAATGGCTGAGCCATATCTGCTTGGCCTGTCTGCCTTTTCTAGTACCAATCAAAGGGCCAGGTATTTTCCATTTATCAGAATGGAACGAATATTTGTTTCAAGGTCTTGCAAAGCTCTACAGTGAAATCTCCAAGTCTAGGAGAGTGCTTTGGACTTCCCTGTGCCCTGTGAGATCTCAGGGGCCTCCCTGCCACTACAATTGTATGGTTTTGACAAAAAGGGCAGGAAGAGGCTTCAGAAATGAATGGTGTCTGATGATAACTCTGTAAGGTACAAGCAGAGCAGAGACAGCTGACTCACTGCACTGTAACAAGCACCTACCAAGAGCCACCTCTGCCTGGATGCTGGAGACGGAGGACTTCCTGGGGATGCAAAACCACTTCCTGACCTTTGTAGCCTCACTGTTGCTTCTTGGAGCCTTGGTGTCCCCCCAACTCTAAGTGCAGAGGGACACTGCCTGAGAAAGTCATAGGTCATTCCGATTGCTCTCATAAATAAATCAAAACTGCCTCCCGTTTTCCACTCTTGTCTGATGTTGCCTGTTCTTCAGGTGCTGGTGTTGAACCAAGGATCTTACCTCTGCAAGGTGATGAGGTCAGCCATTTGCTTTCCTCTGGATTCTTTATTCTCGGAGGATTTTTTTCCTTCCAGCCAGGCTAGATCTGGTGTGCTTTGGGGACTGTCTGAAACTAGAGCCTAATTATTTATTAAGTTGTCTTGCCTTGATTTTCTATTGAGCTGTGTATAGATTTCTAAATGTGTTTGGTACTTGTGCTCATTCAGCCCTATTTCAAAAGCTTTGGGAAAGAGCACATATTTTCCCCCTGCCTTTTCACCCTTTCAGTTTGGTCCTTCTAAGTGGCATGGAAGTAACATGGATGGTGGGCAATAAACATCTAGGGAGCTCTTACTGAACACATGGCCTTTCCAGACCTTGGGGGCGGGGCGGGGCTCTCAGAATCAGGTGCACTTAGCACCTCTTACAGCTTGAGAAATTAATGAAGAGACACCAGATTATACGGTCAGTACAATATTTTAAATCAGGGTTATGTGGCTTATTCCATCATAGTAGCAAAACCTGGGTTTCTTACTATGGCTTGCGGTGGGTTGAATTAAAGCGAGAGATGGCTGACTGGGTCAGAAACGTTCCGATCTGGCCACTGTCTGCCCCTTGGGCCATTACTTGGCTCCATGGAGTATTTCTATTTGCTGTCGCTTCAGAGTTAGGAAGGTAGAGCCTCCACTGAGGAAGCCAGATAGTTCTTCCTCCTGGGCTCCTGTGGACCCTATTGTTATAGGGACAACCTTTGTCATGTATGTTCATGTCAACACCCGGCTAATGGCTAAGCTCCCTGCAGTCACTAAACACACATATCTTAAAAATGCCCTGTCCCACAAAGCGTGGTGACACACACCTGCAGTCCAGCACTTTAGGAGACAGAGTCAGAGGATCATGAGTATGAGGCTAGCCTTGGCTTCGTAATAAAACTCCATTTCAAGAAAAAAAAAATTACCCTTCCTGGTTTCTTCATTAATACATTTTATATTCATAAACTCACTGACATTCTCTTTAAAGCTTGTTCAAAATTTGTGCTACTTGATAAGTTACCAAGAAGTGTAAGTCTACATCTGCTGAGTAAAATGGTGTTTCCTCATGTGTTGTAAAAGTGTTTCCTTCAGATTCCCAGGATTTCAGCCTTGCTGTGTGGTTTAGTGGGAATGTAAATTGGTATAGCCATTACAGAAAACAATGTAAGGTTCCCAAAGAAATTAAAAATAGAACTACCATGTGACCCAGAATCTCTCTTCTTGCTACAGACCCAAAGAAAGTAAACTTAGTATTGCACAGGCCCAGTCCCATGTTTCCTGCAGCATGATTTAAATAGCCAGCCTGGGGGACTACTTGAGTATCCACGGGCAGGCGAATGGAGAAAGAAATGTGATATGTACACACAATGGAATATTGTTCAGCCTTAAAAGGGATCCGCTGTTGGGTTGGCAGGATGCTCAATGGGAAAGGTGCTTCCCACCCAGCCTGACTGACAAGCAGAATTTAATTATTGGACTCCACATGGTGGAGGGAGAGAAGCATCTCCAGCAGACTGTCCTCTGACCTTCGTATGCACACTGTGGCATGCACACATCTGCAAGAGTGTGTAAATAAATGCAAAACCCTTTAGGGGTATCTCTGACATTTGCAACAATATTGGTGAGTGAATCAGGCTGGACCCTGAAAGGCCAGTACCATACAGCATGTTCTTATGTGTGTGTAGGCTTTAAAAACAGAACTTGTGGAAACAAAGCGTAGAATGGCAGGTACCAGGGCTCGGAGGGTGATTATGGGCAAACAGGGAGGTGTTGGTCAAACAGCACAAATACACAGCCGTGAGTCCTGGAGATCCAGTGCACAGCATGACACACGCAGTTAACACATGTGTTAGAAATTCGGGAAGAGTAGACCTGAGGTGTTCTTGTGGCACACCAAAGGACCTGCTTAGGAAATGCATCTTGACCATAAGGACCCTTTTGCTGTCCATACATGTGTCAAAACTTCATGTACTTTTTAAATATATGAAAAAATTTAGGGAATTATGGTTTGAAAACAATGCCTTCCTTTTTTGTTCATGTTTCAGGAAGGCGATGTCTGGCCTAACTCATCAGCTGAAATCACCGTGTACTTTAACCCTCTAGAGGCAAAGCTCTACCAGCAGACGGTTTACTGTGACATTTCAGGTATGAACATACAGAACATGTGTGCATGAATGTGTGCATGTGTGTATAAGTTTGTATACTTATACATGTGTGTGTGTATATATATATATAAAATATATATGTATGCAAGTATATGTACGTATGTATGTATGTATGTGTATGCGCTCACAGTGGTTGAGATATTTATATGAAGCAAGGCAGTGTTGGTGCACACCTTTAATCCCAGCACTCGGGAGGCAGAGGCAGGTGGATCTTTGTGAGTTCAAGACCAGCCTGGTCTACAGAGTGAGATCCAGGACAGGCACCAAAACTACACAGAGAAACCCTGTCTCGAAAAACAAAACAAAACAAAACAAAAAACAAAACTTACCAGTTATAAAGTGGAGAAAACTCGGTTTTACAGTGAGGAGCACAGAAGAGGAGGGTCTCACTTATAGAATAGGTGGCCTCCCAGGACCACTCCACTAAGATGCAGTAAGGACACAGCATCCTGTCAGTGGTATCAGGACCAAACTACCTCAGTGGGTTGGATCTAGAGGATGCTCCCAGCAAACCAACTGAAGCACAAATTGCCTGGATCTTCACAAACTTCAAGGCCATGGAAGTCAGGGGAGGGAGAAAGAACTGTTCGAGACCCAAGAGAGCAGCAACGTGATCCAGACTGAATGCATCACTGCACAGAGCATCAGTGGGGAAGAGAAGGAAGTTCTTTGTCCTTCTAGGGGACTCTTCTGTGTTTATCATCCATCCATTGATTCAGTCGTTGTTTGCCAAGACAGGATCTCATTTGTAGCCTAAGCAAACCTGAGACTCATTGCATAATCCAGGCAGGCCTCAAACCCTCAGAGACAATACCTCAACTTCCCTATGCTAGGATTACCGACGTGAACCACCACATCCAACTTCGTGTTTATAAACCTTCAGAATTTTTAAAATGCTAATGGTTTTGAAAAATAGGCAGACAGCAAAATTATAGAGTCAGAAAGTAGCCTTTTTCTCCTATAATACTGTCAAGAAGCTTGCTCAGTGGTTTTTTTTTTTTTGGGGGGGGGACAGGGGTGTGCTTACTAACACTTATATTGCTGCTTGTTGATTTACTAACTTCACACTAATGTGATTAAATCACTAGCAATCCACGGAATCAGCTTAATGATCAAAGGAATTTATCTGGGGGTAAACTCACAAGCCCCAAATTTATCATAGGGTCCAGGAAAGCTGAGCTATGTCCCATGCTGAATGGCTTGGTCCAAGATCTCAGCATCCAAACCACAAGGTAGCCAAGACAATGCTGCATACATGCATCCCAGGTCTTAAGGGTCCCCGAATGGCCATGCCCCAGGGGCGTGTACCTCAAGGTCATAGGCAGGTGTACCAGCTACAGCTGCCTCACCGGGGCTGTGATTCAGGGCATGGCTCAAACACCTACCTACTGCATCACACAATTCTCTTTGGTCTCCAATATGAAAGACAAGTATTTAGTTTACTTTTGTCTTCTATTTCCTCCCCTATGTTCATTGAGTTATAACTTGCCTACAGTAAAAGTCACCCTGTTACTGTGCATTTTGACAAACCCGAGTACTGGTATCACCACCACCTGAGGATATAGAAAATTCCTATCATCCCAAAGAGTTCCTTTATGCCCCTTTGCAGGCGACACTAAGCCCTATCTTGCCCTTGACAAGCCAGTTATTTTTGTTATATTTATTTTGTGAGTTTAAATTCTATATTAAACCCTAATGGCTCCATTAAACCCATTCTCCGTATCTGTGAAGTCCCTTTCCCCAGCCAGCCTAAGACTGTGCAGCAGGATGGGCTGCCAACCAAGACTCTGCTAGCCTCCCCTTGAATACGCCTATCATCTTAAATGTTACGGGGATCGTTTTCTTGCTTTCCTGTGTAGAGTTACCATCTAAGGGTTTTATTCATCCCTAAGCAAAATGGTCTTGGCGTCCTCTTTTTGAAGTTTGTACGTGGGAATCGTGCTGTGTAAAGCCTATGTTGCAAGCACCAAGAACACAAAGCTGCTCAATAAATGTTCAGTGAAAAAGCAAATAATTGAAACAAAAATATAACCAAATGGGTGACTGCTTTCTGGTTTGATTGGGTGTTTTCCTTGCACATGGAGGAAGGATTCTCATAACGGCCCTATGATGGAAACAGAATGGATGAGGAGTTTCAGATTGGCGTAAATCTCCTTCTATGCTACAGACCAGCATCCAGGACACCAGGTTCCTTAGAGGATCTGCAGGGAATGTTTGGCAGGGTGGCAGTGTTCAGATGCAGGCTGGAAACATGCCAGTATGTGGCCCCCATGCCACAGGTGGTGGGACCTCCTCCAGCTCCCTGGGGACACTGTGCTTGGCATCCTTCCAGGGGGCTGGCTGCTCTTCAGGAGGTTCCCAAACAATACACCATGAGTTGTATTCATCTATTGTTTCCTTTGTGGTTCCAAATTCTCCACAGCATTCTTGTCCTGGGTAAGCCGAATGTAATTTTTCCATCTGTGTGACAGTCTTCTTTATTCTGTTAGTCATTTACTAAAAGATTTGGTTGCCAAGGAAGGGCTCTGTTTATATACTAATTCCATATTATCATTCCTGTGAGTTCCGTGTAATTCTGTGTCCTTTGGAGGGCTGCTGCTGATTGCTGGCTCTTATCATCAACCAGGTGGCAAACCCCCCTGGCCTTATGTCACAAAGAAACATTTAAGTGGATAGAAAAGTTCCTCCCTGGCTTCTTTCCTTGCATTTTGCTTGAAGCTACTGTAGTTGTTGGTTTTCTCACCTCTCCGCAAAATACCTGACAGAAGCAACTTAAGGGAGGAAGGGCTTATTCTAACTCTGGGCTTGAGAGGGTACAGTCCAGCATGGCACCGAATAAACAGCAGAGCTCACACCAGTGAGAGCATATTGCCGAGACTCCTCACATCTCTGCAGACCAGGAAGCAAAATACTTGGGCTGGAAGTGGGGCCTGTAATCCTCAAGGCCTGTTCCCCAAGAATTACTTTTTCCAGCCAGGAACTTCCTAAAGGTTCTAAAGTCACCAAAAATAGCTCTGCCGGCCAGGGACCAAGTGTTCAAATGTGAGTCCATGGGGAACATCTCACATTCAAACCCCAATAGGTATCTCTGTTCATAGAAGATTTCTGATTTTTCTTCACACTTTTTAAAGGAGACATCCTCTCTCTCTCTCTCTCTCTCTCTCTCTCTCTCTCTCTCTCTCTCTCTCTCTCTGTGTGTGTGTGTGTGTGTGTGTGCACGCATGTACCTGTGGAGGCCAGAGTTAGTTAGAGGTGGTTGTGAGCTGGCAGCATGGGTGCTGGGAACCAAACTCTGGTCCTCTGCAAGAGCAGCAAGCGCCCTTCCCTGCTGCCATCCCTCCAGCCCCCACTTGACACCTGTAAAGACAGGTGGTAGTAGACTTCAGGTGCTACATTATCTCTCTTGCTCTCAAGTTAATATTAAGAATTGCCTCGGGCTTTGGTACCTGTGGTTCCATTGTGATGGATTTGCCTTTACCAATCCTACTCAGTACTTGGTAGGTTTCATCAGATTATGCAAGTTTTATCAGTTTTGGAAAATTCTCATCATCTACCTCTTCAGTGTTGCTTTCTTCTCTTCCCAGTTCTCAGAATTATTTAAGAATTAGTATTTTCTTCAATCTCCTGTCTCTCTTTGACTTATTCTGTTTTATATTTTATTTATTGTTGCACTTATCTACTTGTGTATGTGTGCATTTGGCACAGCACATGTGTGGCTATCAGAGGACTGCTTGGAGTCAGTTCTCTCCTTCCACCACATGGGTCCTGGGGGTCACACTCAGGTCATCAGTCTTGGCAACAACTGTTTTTACACACTGAGCCATCTCGAAGGCCCCTATTCTGAGTATTTTATTCTAAGTTCTTTCTTCTACTTGACTAATTATCTCTTTAGCTGCATCTATTCTTAGTATACTTGTCTACTCAGTTTTAGCTTTCATTGACCTCGTTTTTAGAAATCATGTAATTCCGTATTTATATATTTGTTCCTTCACTGTGGTTTCTATTTCTTGCTTCTGCTCCTGGAACCCATCTGATGGTGTGTAAGCTTGGATTGCAAACTTATACCTGGGACTCTGATTTTTCCCAGGAGCCTCTTCCCCTTGTCAGACTACTAGCTAGACGGCAGGCCTCACCACTTCATTCTAGGCCAGTAGGTGGAATTTTCCTAGACTGTTTTTGTTGTTGTTTTTAGAGGTAGATTTTCCAGGGTTCTGGGTTTATGCAAAGATCTTGGTTCAGTTCTCTGTTCCCAGATAAGAACAAGTCCTTACATCTTCCTGGTATGAGGGTGAAACAGGAAACACTAGACCATAATGCCTGTGCCTACTCTGCAAACCATTGAACCTTCTTAGTGTACTAGGCTTGGGTGCATTCCCTCTTCATTTCTAATATCTGGTATTGTCCTTCCTTTATTATGAGCTTAGATAAATGCTAAAATGTATATGTGTCATGTTTTTAATCAGAGTTATTTACTCTTTATGTAGGAGGTGAAGGAGCGATCAGAGTTAGCTAACTCTGCCTTGTTGTCCGTTCACATAGTTAACAATTTTCACACATTTTTCAAGTTCATGTCCTTAGAGAATCTGCACCTGACCCAACTCTGGTCACTCACTAAAAATGCAGATTCTTGGGCTTCATCTGTGTTTTGCTGAAGCAAAATTCTGAGGAAGCAGTGCTGGAGAATATGTATTTAATATATTTAAAATGAGGACCAGAAAGTAATTATAACAAAGTTGCAGGATAAAAGATTCATATACAGAAAAAAAAAATGGGTTGTATTTCTGTGTACTAACAGGGAACAGTGGGAAATTGAAATTTCAAAAGCAATATTGCTTAAATAGCATTAAGAATATAAAGTACTCGGAGGTAAACTGGACAAAACGCAAGAGCTGTACAGTGAACTGTCTGAAACATTGCTGCAGTTGCAGACCTGCACAAATGGAAAACTCCACACCGCCTGTAGTCCATGAATTTAAAGTTGTTAAAATGTCCCCATTTATCTATAGATTTGCTGCAATCAAAATACAGATCTCAACTGCTTTTTAAAATAGGAATACACAAGTTGATGCTGAAATTCCTATGGAGGGTCTGGATAGATGGCTCTGTGGTTAAGAGCACTGGGTGCTCTTTCAGAGAACCCAAGTTCAGTTCCCAGCACCCTGCAAGGTGGCTCACAAAAGCCTGTAACTCCAGCTCCAGGGGCACTCATCACCTTGGCATCTGCTGGCACCTGTGCACACTCTCTCCCCCTCTCTGTCCCCTCTCTTCACACACACATACTTCTAAAAATAATAAAGATAGATCTCTAAATTTCCTGTGGCAATGCAGAGAACCTAGATTCCTAAAACAACTTAGGGAAAGAATCAAACGAGAAAGCTTCTGAGCCTACCTGACTCCCAGACAACTCAGTGGAAGACTGTGGTAACCCAGACAGCGCAGGATGGTCTCATTGGCACATCTCACCTCAGTCACATCTTTTACCATACAAGGTAATATTCAGAGACTCAGGGATTGGGATGTGCATATCTTAGACACTCGTGTTCAGCCTGTTAGAGATCCTATGTGGCTGTCACATGTAGTTCTTCACTTACAGATACTCAACACCTTCACTATCAAAAATCAAACTACTGCAATATCCTTGTGTGGGTATCTAGAACTTCAATCATGTATAAGCACAAAGCTTTCCAATAAGTATCATTTGAGACTCTCAGTGGCCACTGGGATGGCTGAACACTGTTTTTATTTTACATTCAAGGAAGTTAGAACTTACAAAATTCAGATGAGCTGCCTGCCCGAGGAGCCTCTATAGCCAGTATTTGAATCCAGTTTGTCATGCACCTCACCATTCCATAAAGACACAGCTCCTATGAAATGGCTCCATTATTACAGCTGGGAGAAGTGCTCACCCACCCAAAATTACCCACCCAAAACTTCATCCAGTTCTCCTAAGATGCCTAAAATATCAACCTAACAACTCATCAAACGTTTCCATATAATACCAAGAATTTACAACACACGAATTACCTATAAGTGTATCAATGGTTCGCCCTAATCCTCCAAATTAGATGTGAATTACATTTTCTTTATACACTGCTATGCCCATGAACTGTAATATAAATAATAAAATAATATGCTGAGCAGTCTAAAAGATTACCAAATTGGCCTCTGGCTAGAGGATGCCCTAGGTAGCTGGCAGAGGGTAACACCAACGTGCATGGAGGACTTTTCATCAGGGATCGATGGGGAAGATGAGTCCACAGGCACACTAGGTTTCCCCTGAGGAAGGTGGGAGGCCCCTGTGCTCTCACAGAACAGCCCTGTCAAAGGCTGCATCCCCTTCAGCATTTCTGTTTTGCATGGCAGTGCAGGGGAGTGCAGGGGCTGAATGCATGCATGGCTTGCTACTTTGGTCAGTCCAGGCGTCTGAGAAAATACCATAGACTAGGTAGTTTATAAGCAAGAGAAAATTTATGCCTCCTGATTTTGGAGGCTGAGAAGTGTGAGATCAAGGTCACAGCAGATTTGGTATCTGATAAGGGCCCATTTCTCACAGCACCATCTTGGGTGAGTCCTCACCCCATGGGACTCCCTCTGGGCTCTTTTGTAAGGACACCGACCTCATTCTGAAAGATTCTATGTTTATCATCTATTCCTCTCCCCAAATCTCCACTTCTTAATCCCATCACCTTGGGGATTAGGATTTCAGTGAGTGAGTCTGAGTGTGTGTGGTGGTGGGGGTGGGGACAGGACAACAGACATGGCAGATAACAAGCTTTGGAAGGCCTGTGCTTTGCATTTTCTGGTGTTGAATGCAATGCGGTCGCTGCCTTTAGGGATTTCAGGCTCATTAAATGTGTCCTGTAGAGCATCCCTTTGTTTCTAACGTGCAGGGCTAGTTCACGCTAACCGTGCGCAAGAAACAGCGTTGTATTTTAAATGCTTTAAAGAAGCTTTAAGATCTCACTCTTCTGGGAGGGGTCTGTCCTTGCAGCTTACTGCTCCCTGCTGTTTGTCCTTCCTGCTGCTTTGTGCCCAAACAAGAAAAATATCTGCTTAGAAGTTCCTGTGAAAAAGGGACATTTGTAACGTGACCCTAAGATTTAGACAGACCCCTAGAAATGCAGGGGTACTGGTTTCTTGCACTCATTCTGTCCCCAGTACAGAAAGTGGCTATCTACAGACAGGACTAGCTCCTTTAAGTAATTAATGATCCCCAGAGAAACAGTGGTCACTGCTTTGTTACAACACAACACACCCGTTTTTTGTTTGTTTGTTTGTTTATTTGTTTTGTTTTGTTTGTTTGTTTAAGGGAGCAAGTCAAGGTAAAGATGGAGCTGGAGGAGGTTTAGGCCTGCCGTTTGTAACTAGCCCTGCTCTTTATCCCAGGATACATTAGCAGTCCTCTCTCTTTGCCAGTCTGCAGATTGGAATCTCAATCAAAATACATTTCTCTTAACCATAGAGCCCAAGTCCGTTGCCAAGAGAGTTGAACTCTGGAGTAACGGTGAAGGGTGACAGTGTTGGAGTGTTCTGAAAGTTTGACTTGTATTCTAGAGTAGTGGTTCTCAACCTCTGTGTTGTGACCCCTTTGGGGTGGAATGACCCTTTCCCAGGGGTCACCCAAGACCATCGGAAAACACAGATATTTACATTACAATTTATAACAGTAGCAAATTTACAGTTATGAAGTAACAACAAAAATAATTTCATGGTTGGGGGTCGCCACCACACGAACTGTATTAAAGGTCGCCGAGTTAGCAGGGTTGAGAAGCACTGGGTTAGAGTTTGACATCACCAATCCCTCCTTCCCAGGGGTCAGGTGGAGTGAAGAAAATCCTCTGAACAGATCAGCTGTCCCAAATATTGTAAAGACCAGTCTTGTTTCTTACAGTCAAAGCTATAATTGCCTGATGATCACGATGTTGCCCAGAACTAGAAGAACAAAAGGACAATACTCCTGTCCCAAAAGATAAAAAAAACTAACTAGCAACAGAAGACACTAAGATGTCACAAGGCATTATAGTGATGGCAGCAGTGAATTAAAACTATTGCTTGGTATAAAGTAAAGGATAACTATGCTACAATCCACAGACTCAGAGAGGCTAGGTAACAAGGGGGTTGGGGGGCGGGGGCACTCAGATCTCCCTGGGAAGGGGAAATAGATGAATTTTTGTGAATGGACTGAGGGTGGGTGGGGATGGGAACATAAGGGTCAGGTTGGGGGCTGAGGGAGAGAGTACTGAAAGAGACTACAGGAAAGGAGGCATTTCAGAGTCCAGTAAAAACCTGGTGCAAGGGAAATTCTCAGGAATCTACAAGGATGACCCCGGCAAAGACTCGTAGCAATAGCAGATAGTAGCCTGAACTGGCCATCTCCTGTGACCAGATTGGTGCCTACGCCAATTGTCATCAGAGAGGCTTCATCCAGAAACTGCTAGAAGCAGAGAGACCCTCAGCCAAACATTAGGCAGAGCTCAGGGAATCCTGCTGAAGAGGGGGAGGAAAGATCGTAGAAGCCAGAGGGGTCAAGGACACCACAAGAAAACCCACAGAATCAACTAACTTGTGCTCATAGGGGCTCACAGAGACTGAACCAACAACCAGGGAGCCTGCATGGGACTGACCTAGGCCCTCTGCATATGCGTGACAGTTGTGTAGCTTGGTCTTCTTGTGGGACTCCTAATAGTGGGAACAGAGGCTATCTCTGACTCTTTTGCTGGCTTTTGGAATTCCTCAGACTGGGTCACCTTGCCCAGCCTTAATACAAGGGAAGATGCTTAGTCTTACTGCAACTTGATATTCATGGGAGACCTGCCCTTTCTTAAACAGAAACAGAGGAGTGGGTTGGGGAAGAGGGAACAAAGGGGGATGGAGGAGGGACTGGGAGGAGAGGAAGGAGGGGAAACTGTGGCCAGGATGTAAGATAGATAGACAGACAGATAGATAGATAGATAGATAGGTAAATGCCCAAAGAGATATGAGACCAAATGTTTAAAAAAAGAACTATTGCTTGGTAATTCTGAATGCATTTAATACTAAAAACTAAACCTAACAGGCCATCAAAAGTGTTTTGAGTATTCCAAGTTATATACAGAGCAAGTATGCCCATTGGCCCAGAAATTAAGGCCAACAGTTGACAACTGGGACCTCACAGTTCTGAAGAGCTTCTGTACGGCTAAGGAGACAACCAGTCGAGTGAAAAAGTCCACAGAGTGGGAGGGAATCCACCAGCTTCACATCTGACAGAGGACTAATGTCCAGAATATACAGAGAACTGAGAAGACAGAGTCCAGGAGCAAATGACCCAATTCAAGAGATTGGAGAGCTACACAGAGTTCTCAAGAGAAGAAATAAAAATGGTTAGGAAATACCTCAGTAAGCGTCCGTCATCCTTAGCAATCAGGAATTCAAATGAAAACAACCATGGTTGGGGATTTAGCTCAGTGGTAGAGCACTTGCCCAGCAAGCACAAGGCCCTGGATTCGGTCCTCAGCTCAAAAGAAAAAAAAAAAAAAAAGAAAGACAAAATATCAAATTAAAACTACCTTGAGACTTCATCTCGCCCCAGTCAGAATGGCTAGGATCAACAAAACAACTAGTTAACAAATGCTGGTGAAGTTGTGGAGGCACAGGACCCTCCTCCATTCTTCCATGTTGGTGGGAATTCAAACTGGTGCAGCCACTCTGGAAATCAGGTTGGAGAATTCCCAAAAAATTAAAAATAAATCTACCACATGACCCAGCTATACCAGTCGTTGGCATATGGCCAAAGGACTCGACCTCCTGCTTCATAGAAATCTGCTCAATAATGTCTATTCACAATCGCTAGCAGATGGAAACAACCTAAATGTCCTTCAACAGATGAATGAAAATGTCATACATATAATCAATGGAATAATATTTACATGAAATTTACAAGTAATGGGAAGAACCTAGAAAAGATCATATTGAGTGAGGTAATGCAGACCTAGAATGACAAGTACTGCATGTTCTCTCATCTGTGGTTCCTGGCTCCAGACCCTCAGATGTGAGCACACAACATGGAGTAACCATAGAAACCAAGAAAGTATACTACAGGCAGGTAGAGGCAGAGGCAGGGTTGAGTGGGAATAGCAATATACAGGTGATATGAAGCGAGAAATGGAAAGTTGGAGGGGCTACAACTGGGTAGGAGGTTGGTCAGTCAATACAGACAGAGAAGGAGAGACAAGGGACAAATTACACCAAGGTAGTTTGATAAAGCCTCAAGGAATCATTATTTTTATATTTACCTAAAACTGTAATTATATACAGTGTGTGTGTGTGTGTGTGTGTGTGTGTGTGTGTGTGTGTAACACACACAGGAGTTAAACCGCTGCACTGACAGTGCTCCCCAACAAGAGCTATAGACGAAAAAAACCCTCCAGTACTAGGCACAAGAAACCTCCTTTTGATTAGTTGGTCAGGGTAGTCCAAGTGCCTCCCAAAACAATATAGACCTTTGATATAGCCCTTGATTGCCTCTCGGGAGTTGAGGGTGGACCTCTATTGCTGAAGGCACAGCAAGCTTCGGGCACAAGATTTGGATGATTAGAGCTGGATTTGACTCGAAAAGCCTCCTTCCTGCAGTCTAGAAATGGTACCAGAAAATACCATGCAGGCTGCCAAGGGAAGGAAATCAATTACAGCCCTACTCAGGGCTCATATTTTATATGGAAAAGTATAACCCATATTTTAAGTGGAAAAATCAGGTACAAACTAATATGTAACTTATTTATATTAACTGTTTTGATATAATTAAGCACAGACAATAGGCACTACAATGTTGACAATAATTATCTTATGATGGTGGAGTTAGGAGAGATTTTCCATATACTCTGTAATTTCTAGTTGATCATATACTATCTAGTGAAGATATTTCCATATTCTTTTTTTTTTTTTTTTTTTAATTTTTCAAGACAGGGTTCTCTGTGTAGTTTTGGTGCCTGTCCTGGATCTTGCTCTGTAGACCAGGCTGGCCTCAAACTCACAGAGATCCGCCTGGCTCTGCCTCCCAAGTGCTGGGATTAAAGGTGTGCACCACCACTGCCCGGCTGATATTTCCATATTCTAAGAGAGGAGAAGACACAGAGTGGTTGGCTGTGTGCTCTGTGTTGACTCTGGGTCCATTATGGATGTGTTAAGACACATACTGATGCTGTCATTCCATGGCAACCATGGAATGAGGTAGAAAAAATTCTGTAAAGCAAAGGGTCCAGGTCATTTTCACAAAGTTAGAGGGCTACTTCTCTAGGTCTTCCTAAATCTAGATCAAAACGAACAGCATCCCTTAGCTTCTTGTGGTGGCTTCCACTTCATGACTAGTGTCAATCACTGGTCACCCTCCTCAGAATCAGACAAGCTACCTTGCTTTATTAAAAACTTCAGAATAATGTTAAGACTTGATTAAATTTTATATTATTTTAATTGGCACAATAATTGTATATATAGTAAACATATGCTACAATATGATATTTTGAGACATAAATTCAATATGTTATGATCAACTCAAGATAAGAGTACATCCATCGTCTCAGCCATTTATCATTTGTTTTAATACTCAAAATCCTGTCTTCTAGCTATTTTTTATTTAATGTAATCTTTTTGACTCTTTGGGAATTTCACATAGTGCCCTAATCCCACTCATTTCCCAGTCCATCCATGTCTGCCCTCCACCCTCGTAGCCTTCCCCCCAAAAGAAAAGAAAATACTAATACTAATACTAATAATAATGATAGTAGTACCTACTTCACTCCCCCATCTTGCCCGCCTCTCCAACACACACCCGTTCATCATCGTGGTATTGGGAACTGTGAATTGTGGTATAGCGTGCAGTCTGCCCTTTTGCCCAAGCAACTTTACTTGCAGATGTTCATTGCAATGAGTCGTTGGTTTGGTTCAAGGCCTCTGGCTCCTGGTACACCATCCTCACTGGATCCTCACCAAAATTCCTCTGGGATATCCACTGTTGCCCCAGTCATGGAAATCCTGCAGCTGTGGTTCTGCAGGACCCATCCGTTCACACCCTGCAACAGGTCGTAGATGGGGTAGATATTGTGGTGGGCCAACTCAAAGCCCTGGATGTGGGCCTAGGTGGTAGCTGAGTTGGTCAGCCTGGGCCTCTGCCAGGAACAACCCCCTCCCCAGACGAGTGGCAGGACCAGCTCTCCTGCACCCATGCCACCACCAGGACCAGCAAGGGGCAGAGACAGCTCCCCCAGGGCCAGCCAGGGGCAGGGGCCAGCTCAGCATGACCCTCAGACATCAACATGGCTTTCGGCAGCAGTCCATACCACGGGCATCCACGTGGCCACGGACATCAACTCAGACCCTGGCTGCAGTAGGGCCGTGAACCCGGACATGGGCCCCTCATCACCACTGCAGCTCAGGCCCAGACATCACATGGCCTGAGGTGGCAGTGCAGGCCACTCACGTCAATCTGTTCCTCACCCCAGTGCATCTCCAGTTCTGCCTCTCTCCACAGCACATGGCTGCTCCGCTTCTCTTTCGCTCCCATTTCTCCACTGGACGTTTGCTCATCCTAGTGACGCACGGGGGTCAGGCCTCTGGCCACTGTCTCCCACCCGCCCGTGCTGCAGGCAGGCCTGTCGTCTAGCTATTTTGAAATATACAATATGTTCTAGCTTCCCTGCTATGCCATGGGACACTAGAATTCTCGTGTGTGTGTGTGTGTGTGTGTGTGTGTGTGTGTGTGTGTGTGTGTGTGTGTGTGTGATGGTACTGGAGATGTAACACAGGGTCTTGTGAATACCATGCTTGCACTCTTCCACTGAGCTATACCCCCAACACTATCTGACAGTATTCTTTACCCTCCCTCTCTCCGCCCTTCCCTGCCTCTGGTAATCACTCCTCTACCCTCTGCTGCACTGGGACCAGCTTTAGCTTCTACACAGGAATGAGAACACGTAGCATTTGCCTTTCTGTACCTGGAGGTTAACTGTCTTAATTGTCTTTTCCCTGACAAAATGTCAGCCCAAATTACTATGTAAGCTGTTCGTAAAAGGTAAGAACCTAGCAATATTACTGTTTCCTAACGATAAGAGCCGACTTCCACCTTAGTTCAACTGCAGTTCCCTTGATATAGGGCAGTCCTGGGGAGTATTTGAGAAGCTCACGCTTTGCATTGGTAATAAGTTGTGGGTGGTTTGGACTAATGAAATACCATCTGGGTAACAAAGAATTGCTTTTACAGGCCGAGAGATCCGCTTGCCCCTCCGAATCAGAGGAGAAGGGATGGGGCCCAAGATTCACTTCAACTTTGAATCGCTGGACATTGGCAAAGTTTTCGTTGGATCTGCTCACTGTTATGAGGTGGGCACTACCCTTGTTCACTGGGGCTCCCAACAGGCCTGGCCTCTTTCTCTCCGCTTCTCTTGATGTGTTTTTTATCTGATAGAGACTTTGTACAGCCACCTTCCTTTTCCATTTTCTGCCTCTGTTCCGACCTCTCTCCTAGCCATGCTAAGGAGAGTGTCTCCTCCAATTCTTTTTATTTTATCAGATGCTAAAACTCTTTGGCACTGTAATTTAATTGGCTTTATCCTTCTCAATTTGTAGACTGCAGAGGGAAAAACCATAAATACACCTCCCCATCTGTCTAGTGCTTGTTCTCGGACAACATAAATCCAACAGATCAGAGGAAAGAGGGCTTTGTGCATTTTCTCCATCCTAATGAGGAGAGCTGTTTTCACACTTCAGGATCTCCTCACAGCTCCCTCTTCCCCCGGTCTGTGGTTTTGGTTGTTTTTTTTTTTTTTGTTTGTTTTTTTGTTTTTTTTTTTGTTTTTTTTTTTTTTTAAACCAAATCATCATGGTTTCTGAAGGAGAGTGCTGTGCTCTGTCTTCCCAATTAAGTAAAAACCGGAATTTTCCAAGACGAACTTACGGTTCTTCAGAGTCAACGTCACTCCAGTGCCACCTCATGGGTCAGCTTCTGGATAGGCTTACACACCATCATATGTAGTGCACACATATACAAGTGGCTGCCATGGAAACTTGATTTTAGGATGCTCCTAAATTGTGAATGTTTGTATCTTATGGAGGTCATGCAAGCAGTTATTTAATAAGTGGTAAATAAGTAACTGTCAGGCTCTGGGATTCTGTGTGTGTGTGTGTGTGTGTGTGTGTGTGTGTGTGTGTGTGTATGCATGTGTGTGTAATTTGCAATCCTTACAGAATTGTGAAAGGTAGAATTTTTTATCCTATGTCACCACAAACATGAGGCGCCTGTGGTTACTTCCACTATATTCCTCCCTCGGCGTATGTTTGCTACAGGGCCTGTGCTTATTTGTTCACTTGGTCCTTGCAGAAAGCCTGTGGAGAAGGGACAGTCGCTCCTCACGCTTCTGACTGAGTAAGCTGGGCCTTAGAGAGGTTTTTCTGGTTCGGTTACGGCTTGATAAAGTATGGAGTGAAGGTTCAGCAGGCACTCCTACAGTCCAGAGTCTGGAGCCCAGGTTCCTCCATCTTCACAGCGTTCGCTTCTAGCACATTCCTGCAAGCTGGCAGGCCCCCTGTCACATGCTGGCTGAAGGAGAAAGCACTCTGAGGAATGTAGATGAGCTTTTTGTAGGAGGCAGCAGTGGAAGTGACATCACGTTGTCAAGTGCGTTCTATTATTTGTATGTGTCTGTCAGGGAGAGCAGAGAATACAGTCACGATGCAGTCTAGAAGAAGACGGACAGACGGACGGCAACTCTGACTGCCATAGGTGGGAAGAAACTTGCCAGGTTACTCAGCTTGTAAGTGTCGTGAGCACTGGGTCACTGATGCCCTCTATGCTGTCTGTGAATAGGAGATACTTGACTGGCATTTCAGTCCTCCAGGTTCTCAGCAACCCATTTTTCCACACCAAGTAAATCCAGCCTACATGACATGGGGACAGTGTCCTTCGTCCCCATACTCACTGGGGTAACTGATCCAAATGAAACAAAGCCAACGTATGCAGATGTTAATGTCAGGATTGACGATACACATAGGAAAACAGTCTGAATGATATTAAGACGTAAGTGGTACACAGCTAAAACTTGTGCTCTTGAGAGAAGAGTCCCCGAGGCAAAGAAAAAAAAATATGATAGTTCTTTTTTTTTAAGATTTACTTATTTATTATGTATAGAGTGTTCTGCCTGAATGTATTCCTGAAGGCCAGAAGAAGGTACCAGATCTCATTACAGGTGGTTGTAAGCCACCATGTGGGTGCTGGGAATGGAGCTGAGGTCCTCTGGAAGAGCAGCCAGTGCTCTTAACCTCTGAGCCATCTCTGCAGCCCAATAGTTCTCATTCTTTGCTGTTGCTTGTGTAATTTATCCCACATGCATTCTCCTTACACCTTACCAATTGTACTTTATGGATGCCACATCAGGAAAGGACAGTTAGTTCTGATGCAAAATGGATATGGTTTCCCAGAGTATAATAGTAATTTCTTAGCAATTTAATAGGCATGCCCAGATTTTAACTGCAGAGCAAACTCCAGCCAGCCAAAGTGTTCAGTGAGGTGAGGCATCAGATTGGGCAGAGCTGAAAAGTGGCAGAGAGGGACACGGTGAGGTGCTTCTCTGGGGACATTCTGCACCCTCGGCGTCTTCGGCGCTGACGCTTCATTGCGTCTCTCAATTGATTACATTACCTCCTGGAGAAATTTGAATAACTAGCTGCTGACCTTAGTCATTGCTGAGCTTAGCAGATGCATAAGAAAAAAGCTAATCCCCAGAGTATGCAGTATTCTCCAGTGTAATTCAGAGGACAAACAAGCAGGAGGTCAAATTCATAAGTGACCCCTGTGCCCAAGAGTTGGACCTCAGGTGTAAAAGCCTCAGGATCATGTCCCAAACTATGGGCTGGATTCAGTATTCATGAATATATGTATATTTCTTTGTCAAGAATAAGAATGACATTGTATTCTCCAAGGTAAGGAACTGGGGCTGGGGAGATGCCTCTCCTGTGCATCCTGTACAAGCATGAGGACCTGAGTTCATATCCCCGGAAACCACATAAAAACCTGGGCATGGTGGAACTTGCCTGCAATCCTTCCTAGTGCTGGGGAGACGGATACAGGAAGATCCCTGCACTGGCCAGCTAGTCTTGCTAAATCAGTGAGCTCCAGGTTTATTAAAGTGAGACTCTGTTTTAAATAAATAAGGTGGGAAGTAATTGAGGAGGGCACTGGAACGTGACCTCTGACCTCCACATGCACAGGTACGCAGACATGCATGCTGCACACATAGGTATATACCCACGGGAAGGCACACACGCGCACACACACACACACACACACACACACACACACACACACACACACACAAAGAACTCTCACTGTTCAGAAAACCTGGGAAAGATAGTCATGTTAACCAAATAACAATAAAAGCAGTAAACCAAAGGGGATTTGTGCTTGTGTCCAGAGAGAAGAACAAAGGGCATGAATGCCTCAGAGAGTGGCCTTCAGGGTCATGGACATAACCAAGATATTTTTGTATACGCATGTGAAATTTTCAAAAAATAAAAATCCTTACTTTTAAAAAAAGAATAGCCTACAAGTGACCACGAGCATATGTCAGTTGCCCCTTTAAATCCAGGGAAATGCTCTGCCTGCAGCGCTGGCCACTGGGGGTGTAAGCATCACTCTCATTTGTAAACTCTTGCCAGGTGCTACTCTCACAGTGACATGAATGAAGAAATTGACCCTTATAGCGATATGAGAAGTTAAGAGGACAGATGGGGGACTGGGACACGGAGAAATTAGGGAGTTTGTCTGAACTTGCTTAGCTAGGAAGTCAAGGGCAAATCTGGGATTTGAACTCAGGCTGTTTGGCCACTGAGTCCTCAGCCACAGTCATTTCCTGTGTGGTCTCTCTAAAGGAGAAAAAGAAGGAAGCACAATTCAGACTACCTGGGACTTTAGAACAAGGAAGGGTGGAAATAATCATAAAAAGGCGAGCCGAGCAGCAAGCGACCTTGTTTATGGTTTTGTTCTGGCACATTGGTTATCTATCGCTGGCAGCAGTGACTGTTCCTCTGCAGAGGACATGGCTTTCTCTATCGCTGGCAGCAGTGACTGTTCCTCTGCAGAGGACATGGCTTTCTGTCCTACCTGTGCTCCGCTCCAGAGCTTAGTCTCCTGGACCTCTAGCCACAGCTGATCTCCCTCTAGGCAGGGCACTGGGCTCCCATCACTCCAAACACTCCATCTCCTCTAAAATACTCCCCATTCCCATCCTCACCCTTCACCACCAATCTCAAAGCAGGAATCCAGGCTAGTCAACCCCATCTGTTACTCTCTCTCTCTAGACATGCATTCTTTGGATTCTGTAACCACACCCCATCACAATCACCTCCTTCCTCAAGGTCAGGGTGACCTCTCATTACATGTAAGACCTGAACTCTTTCCCCAGAGCTCATTCTGCTGACCTCTGTCCTCATTTGACTTTTCTGGGATGCCTTCCTTAGCTTCCATCATGTTCCATCGATCCTTAGCATGCCTCTTCTGGTGTGTCTCACATTTTTCTACTATATTTCTGGGTGTCTTTGGACACTTTTTTCAGTCTTCACATAACCTTAGCCTCCCCATGCAAGTGTAAGAACAAGCCACAACCCCCTCCTTGCTTGCTTTATAGAGAATATTTAAGAGGTATTCTAAGAGTCTTCATCCACAGATAGAATTATGAACAGTCTCCATATAGTGTGAAGAGGGCAGATAACTAACTTGATTTGATTAACTTCCAATGTCTTGAGTATGGATTAAGGGATGTTTCTATTCATCAAGAGAGGAAGCCAGTTACCTGTCTAGGTGTGAAGGCAGAATTGTCAAGGAACGGAGAAGAGTGTCTTTGCAAGCCAAGAATAGAACAGTGTGTCTGTAGTGCAGGTTCATGCACACAAGTGGTGAGATGTGGGGTGGGAGCATCAGACTGAAGCTAGCTGTGGAGGACTCTGCATGCCAGGCATGAGCTCCCCACAGGCACACTCAAAAGCTACTGTGCAATCAGATGTGGGCACTAGCCTGGTGCCAGGATATTAGCATACAGGAATAAAGCATCCGTAGTAAAATGACTACTTGCATAAGAATCCCCAAGCAGCCACTCATCCAGTGGTGTTTGAGATGAATGCATTCCAGGAGGATGAAATCACAGCACCGAAGAGAGCATCCTCATCATCTGGAGTCCTCGGGACATCTGATTAGCAGTCTCCAAGCTCTGTCACAAGCACAGGCTGAGGCAGTTGCTGCTGCTCCGTCTGATTTGCTTTCTTGTTTGACAGCCTGCACTGAGCCTTAGTTTCCTCATGCACACGAGAGAATTCTCTACCTTTCTGTGGTTACTTCACAGAGCATATTTAAAAGGTGATCTAAGAACCTTCGGTCATAGACATAATTATAACCAGTCTTTTAGTAGTATGAGTATAATGCAAAACTAACAATTTTAAAGATTTTTAAAATTTTAAATTATTTATACGTGTAGATAGGTGGGGAGTATGTACATGTAAGTGTGGGTACCTGTGAAGTCTGTGGGCATCAGAGCTGGAGTCACAGGTAGTCGGAGCCGCCCAAGGTGGATTCTAGGACCTGAACTTGGGTCCTTGTAAGAGCAGTATGCGCTCTTAACCTCTGAGCCATCACTCTAGCTCCAACTAACTTAATTTTAAAGAGAACACTGAAAGCGTAAAATGACCTGTGATTTGGGAGTCCAGTCTTCCAGCATTCAGGACACCAGGCGTTCATTTCTGCTGAGAGTTTCCTTTGGCTATAATTCCTGGAGTTTTCTCTGATGCTGAATACATCATATATTTACATGAAAACCGATTGCAGTTCCCTTGACCCGATCACCTTTGGCTTTGATTGACACAGGCAATCCTCTCCAACAAAGGCAGCATTGATGCCCTCTTCAATGTGATCCCTCCCACTTCAGCCTTGGGGGCCTGCTTTGTTTTCAATCCCAAAGAAGGCATCATTGAACCAAGTGGGGTCCAAGCTGTCCAGATCTCCTTCAGTTCTGACATCCTGGGACACTTCGAAGAGGAGTTCCTGATTGATGTTAACGGGTCCCCTGAGCCCGTGAAACTGACCATTAGGTATGTATGGTACATTTGTAACTAATGTAGAAACCAACTGGAGCTTTCCTTTCTGCTTTCTAGGGCCTCAAAAACTAGATCATATCTTGGATGTCCGTAACTGTCTGTTGATATGAACCCTTCAGCATAGTGGGATGTCTTAAATGCTTGCCAGTGTTTCTTTCCATAATGGATGCCATTATAATACGGATGCAGATGCTCTCTGGATGTCTGGTTTTTCTATAGTTGTAACCTATAAATTAAGGTTTAAATACTGACTTCTAGTTACATTCATCTAAGTGTTAACCAGGCCAGACTCTTCTGAGCTCCTGAGATCAGCTGGATGTGTTCAGGGTGGTACTGTGTAGACTATACCCTGTGTGTTTAAGCTGTTTGGAGAAAATGAGTTATTGCAGTAACCCCTGAGTCAACCTGTGTTCTTGAAAACAGCTTGTCTATTCTCACAGTTTCTCTGAACCATTGTCATTTGTTTTTATTGTATGGAAATCCTGTAATCAGTCTTATTTATAGTGCCCTCAAGCACTGTGAAAGCGACCACTTATTAGTCTGTTAGCCAAGGCTAGACACTTACAGCTTTTATTATAAAAGTTTTCTTGGGGCTTTTCCGGTTGTTTGTGGTAACTGATAGTCATGAATAGCAGAATTTGTCCTTGGGTTTTGAAAAAAATTCTCTTTTTATAACCCACCAGGCAGATATACAATATTGACCCCTGGTACTTAAAAAGACCATTTCTCCCAAAGAGAAAGATCATACCTTCAGAATACATCACTCTGGCTCTGGATGCCAGCCACAACAGGTTTTTAAAAAATACATGGAAGTCTCTCTTATAGTTAGTGAGAGCAGCAGGTCCCATCCTTCTACAAACCAATGTGTCTCTTGGAGCCTGGACTAGCATAGGAAAGAGAGACACACTGTAGTACCCTCCCAAAATGTGTTGATCTCATTCAGAATCTTGAGATCAGTCCAAAGGCAATTACCTTTTATTCTCAAAATCAACCCAAGAACCCTTTTATTGTGTCCCCAGACTTCCAGATGTTGAGTCTTAGCACCTCAGAATGTGACTGTTCTTGGAAATGAGACCCTCAAGTGGGTAATTAAGTTAGGATGAGGTCACATGAGTGGGCTCGAATCGCATAGATTTGGATTAGAAGCGAAGATTGGGACAAGACACAAATAGAAAAAGAGTAAAGATGTCTCTACAGCTGAGGGCAGAAGCCCTGGGGGACGCAGCCACTGCCAATACTCCCCCTTCCAAGCCTGTAATATTGAATGAGGGTTCTGTTATTTCCTGAGTATGTTTTTCTAATTATGTGTATGAATGCTTGTATGTATGTGCACAGGAGCTTTAGGAGGCCAGAAGAGGGTGTCAGATCCTCTGGAGCTAGAGTTATAGGTGGTCATGAGCCTCCCAACATGGGTGCTGGGAACTGAACCCAGGTTTTCTGCAAGATGTCTCTCCAGCCACACAGGTGAATTTTTTAAATCCCTGATCTCTTCTCAGTATCACAAAGTAGAAATTCGTGTAACCAGCAATGAATGGACAGTTAAGGTGACCTGAGATTTTCTGCTGTGCATAATAGGATTTAAACAATAAGCAAACTTGGACTAAAACCCCAGTTGCTCTCTAGGGATTAAATCTGTACCTTCTTAATCATTTTCCCCCAAGTTCCCATGATCCCCTTCCACCTTCTTTTTTAATGTTCATTTTGCTTTCTCTCACTTAAAAGGGAAACTCAACTGTGGAAGGAATGCTTGGGCTTTATCCCTGAACAAATTACTATTACAATGAGAGAGAGAAAAACCCTGCGTAGATTTCCTTGGCCACTTCACTTCCTCTGAAACTCAGTGTTGCATGTGTTCAGACGTATCTTAGCACTTCAAACCATGCACGGTGATCTAGAAAATCCATGAGCCACTGGTATCACAAGTAAATGTCTAGTTGTATGAAAATAATATACAGTAGATCATGTTCCTAGCTCTGGATTATTATTATGACCTCATTTATAACTTTGAGGGGTAAACTTTCTTAGGTCCCAATGTCTCAAGAAATATCTATGAAGTTAATAGTGTGAATTCTAGAATTTTGCTTCTTATTCTTTTATTGCCAGGTGCTCTGTCCCAGACTCCATGTATTTTGGGCTAAAATACCTTATGAAAGAACAACTACACATTTGCTGTTTCTAATGATCCTCTAATTACATGACACAATATTTTAAGTGACTGATTAAACAATGTTATGGAATTAATGTAGTTTTAAAACATATCCCAATGAGCAATCGTGTTCTCTCTCTTTTGACATATGTAATTTTGTAAACTTTCATCTATTGCATAGATATATTTGATATTCAAATTGTCTCACTTAACTTGTCAAGGTAATCCAATCAATCCGAGTCTTGCAAACGATCACGTTAGCAGGTTGTCACGTTGGTGGACAGCTGGGTCTTGGCATAGGCTCTCTTCATATCCAAAAGAATATCCTGTTGGAATTCCTATGACCACATCCCAGTCCAGGTGGCATCATTTAGTCACAGTTCTCTGGGTGACCAGAGCCTTTGATGACATACGATTTATCTCTGGGCCTTTCACTTCTACACGAATTAAGTGACGGCTTTGGGCAGTTTCCCCTGCTCTTTTCCCACTTCCTTTTGTCCCTATTCATTTCATATCCTTCTTCATCTACTGGAAACTTTGCCCTCCAAAAGTGTCTTTTCCGACTCACCTGCATAAGCTGTGAGCTTCTCTGGCTTCATTCTCAGTTGGATCCTAACGTGCTGCTGAGTACCAGACAGGCTTTTGGAAACCATCTCAGGTCATCAGCATGAAAGAGAGTCCTGAGAACAGATTTTCCGCTTGCAGCTTGTCACGTTGAGTCTTGGCTGGGGTCACTCCTCCAGGCTTGCAGAAGCCTAGCACAGTGGAGCCTCTGCTCCAGCAGCCAGCGGTGTTACCAAGGCACCAGTGCGTTGCATGTGGCATAACAGGTATCTGTGTGTCGCTATCATTTAAAGCTCTGCCATGTGTACAGAAGATTGTTCAGCCCTCGCCTTTGCTCTAGACATTTAAGAAGATTAATTATGGATCCATAATCCATCTGAACCAGTGAACAAGAATACCTGCCATATAAGCTTTCTTTGGCTATTGTAAAAGATTATCACAAATTTAGTAAGTTAAAACAATATAGGTGTATTATTTTAGAGATCTGTAGATTAGAAGCTCAACACTGATCTTAACTGAGCCAGAGTTAAGGTGAAGGCGGAACTATGAGTCTTTCTGGAAGCCCCAGGAGAGAATCCATTCCCCAAGATTTTGCAGCATCTTAAGGCTGGTCTTTTTCTTTGACCAATGTTGGGAGCAGCACTAATCTATGGATAAAAGTATAAATATTTAGAAGGCAGCTTGACAACATCTCAATTTAGTAAAACAACAGTAGTTGGTTCCCACCTAAGGCCTCTCCAATCATGGGATTTTTACCAGTTTTACTGTACCAGGTATGAATTTTTTCCCATGGACTGACCTAAAACTCCAGCCACCCAGTGGTTGGTTACCTCACTAACAGTCATGCTACTATTGTACCAGTGAACATGTCTTGCTTGTTAGGTTAGCACTGTAGTGTGCAGGGTTCACTGCTGAGGAAGATCCCTGATCATTTCCCTCCCCAGTGGCCTGCAGAGCACTTTCCAACACTATGAAGCTAGCCCACGGGGAGGACATTTCCAACATACATTTTGTTTCTTTTTTCTCTTTTTCATTTTGTTTATTTTTAACTATTTATTTTATCTTTAATTATGTGCATATGTGGCAGGGTGATATGTACATATGAATGAGTGAAGGTGCCCAGAGGTCAGAAGAAAGCATCCAATTCCCCAGATCTGGAGTTACAGGCAGCATTAGCCACCCCACATGGGTGCTGGGGACTCTACTCCAGTCCTCTGCAAGAGCAGTACATGCTCGTAACCACTGAGCCATCTCTACCAACTTTGGTTTCTTGATGAGTTGATTACTTTACAGAGTATGTAATTCATCCAAATTAACCACATTTTGTAGCGTTACTTTGGTGATCTAGCTCCCTCTTCCCTGGTCACGGGTAGCAACAAGGTTATACACTAATTACACTGGCATTTCCTGAAACCTATAGTTTGAGACCTTAAGACTTTTTTGTCTATGAGTGTGTGGAATGCATGTGTGTATGTGCCCATGTTCACATGTGTGTGGACACACATGTACACATGCATGTGGAGGCCCAGTGTGACATCTGGTGTCTTTCTCAGTCTCCCTCTGCTTTATTTGATGAGGCTGTCTCTCACTGAACCTGAAGCTGGACATCATGCCCCAGGGACTCTGTGGCTCTGCCTCCTGAGTGCTGGTATTACAAGTGACCGCCATGCATACCCAACTTTTATATAGGTGCTAGGGATCCATTCCCCTATGAAAACCCTTGCATGCAAGTGCTGTGCCCACTGAGATATACCACACACTCGCTAAAAAATGTTTGTAATGGCGACTGTAGTGGCCTGTCAGGTCACGGCCTCTTAGACTCTGTCATTGGTTTCATGCCAAGGTTTGTTTATTCACGTGTCTTCTCTTCCTGGCTCTGATCATTACTTTGACTTACTGGATTCATTCAGTACTTCCCCATTTGTGCTTTGACTTTCAGAGGCTGTGTTATTGGACCTACGTTACATTTTAATATCCCTGCTCTGCACTTTGGTGATGTTTCCTATGGTAAGTAACTTTCTTTCTTTTTTTTTCTTTTTTTCTTTTTTTTTGTTTGTGTGTGTGTGTGTGTGTGTGTGTGTGTGTTGTATACATATGAAATCTGGAGGATAACCTTGAATGAATACCATGTACCTACCTCCTTTGAGACAATCTCTTTCATTGGCCTGGAGCTCACCAATTAGACTAGGCTCTCTGGCCAGTGAGCCCCAGGGACCCTTCTGACCCTGCCTCCCCAGCACTGGGATTACAAGCACATGCCACCACACTTGTCTTTTTATGTAAGTGTCAGGGATCAAACTCAGGTCTTTGTGCTAGCAAAGTGTGCAGGCTAGTTTTCTATCAACTTGACACAACCTAAGGTCATCTGGGACAGGGGAACCTCAATTGAGAAAATGCCTCCATCAAATTGGCCTGTAAGTAAGCCTGGAGGCATTTTTGTTGTTGTTGTTAATTATTGTAAACCCAAGGGCTTGCTGCTGCCATCCTTGGGCAGATGGTCCTGGGTTGTATAAAAGAGCAGACTGAGTGGGTCATGGAGAGCAAGCCAGTAAGAAGCATCCTGCCATAGTCTCTGCTTCAGTGCCTGCCTCCAAGTTCCCACTGAGTTCCTGCCTCTACTGCCCTCAGTGATGGACTGTTACCTGGAAGCATAAGCCAAATAAATCCTTTCCTCCCCATACTACTTTTGGTCATGGAGTTTGTCACAGCAGTCGAATGCAAACTAACACACCAACTAAGCCATTCCCCCAAGTCCCAACTTTCCATTTTAAACTTAGAAATTGGATAGAATACTTTTTTGGTCTCTACCCGGGAGAAGGAAGGTTTACAAAGCACTTCACTTAACATTTTAATAGCTTGTCAAGAGGACCTCTTCCTCTGTGGCAGGGGCATTTGGGCACTGTTTCTAAATTATATGTAAAGTGGTAACTAGCTCCTGGGCATTAAGAGCCGTCCTCAGCAACCTTATGCATCTTTTCACTATCTGAACATTCTGTGTTCTCTGTAGTGGGCATTTGGAGGAGGTGGTGGTCGTGATGGTTGGGCGAGCGATTGTGTCTTGCTTCCTTGCAGTGCTGTTATCAAACTCAGGGCCTCGTGCATGCCAGGCAAGTGCTCTGTCGGTGAACAAAGCTCCAGACCCGCACTGTCTCTAAACGTGAATTCTGATCTGCCCACCTGGCTGCACAGCAGCCTTCTTAGAGAGATGCTTTCGAGTTTCAGTGGGGCCGGCGTGGTTTGATGCCAGGGTTCTGTTGCTCCAGGTTGAAGGATGTTCCAACTGTTTGTGTTGTCGTCTCACTTGGTGTGTGCCCTGTGGCATTTCTTCCTGTATATGTGTCCCCAATGATAAAAGTGACAGCAGCAGCAGCAGCAGCAGCAGCAGCAGCAGCAGCAGCAGCGTCTCCCTTGTTATTTCTTCTGGCTTCTCCCTGCTCACTGTATGGCGTGCGGTGGTGCGCTTGAACCTAGCAATGCTTCACAGAGGTAGTCACTGTCTCTAATAAGCAAATTGGAGCCTCAAGACCTTTAAATTATTTGCCAAAACCACACAGTATTGATAGAATTGCTATTTGTTTTGAGACCTGCTTTCAACTGGAATGTTGCCCTCATGAGGCAAAATTTGGTCCTTCATAATAAAAAAAGAAAGAAAATTATAATAAATATTTATAACCTTCCAATGTTCAGTCCTACGTAGTCAAGTCCTATTCCTAATTCCTCTTGAGAAAGAGAATTTCAATTATTCAGTGGGTTAATTTGCTCTGATTTAAAATGAATTTGCCCTTCTATTTAGAAAGTGACAGCAGGAAAAGCCCAGAGTGAGAACTACTCATTTCAATCCGCATCCCTGCTTCTTCCCAGTCTGCCTCATTGTTTCCTGCTTGTCTTGTTTCATGTTGAATGGACCTGTCTACTGTGGGACAATAGTTCTTTAGGCAAAAACCTGTTCATAATGTGTTTGTCAGTTGCTTTACATTTGGATGTCAGGAGAATTTTACTTATTCATAAAACATTATATGAAGCTCCCCACATGCATTACACTGCATAACATACATGATACAGGTATATAGATATTTCCTAGATTGCATATCTCCTGTCCAGAATTCATTCTGTGACTACAAAAGTGCCACCTCATTTGCAAAATGACCTACGCACATGTTTCCCTCTGCTTTGTGAAGATTCTTAGTTTACTAGAAACATTAGGATCCTCTTGTCTAAAATCTCCTATGAATACCCCCAAAGTCTCTCCACTGTCATTTAATTTTTGGTCATGCATGTTACTGAATCAGTGTGGTGTCTTCTTTTGGGGGCCTGTTGTTTAGTAGTGAGCCTGTGTTCCCTACATCTCATCTTTTTGAAGAATCTGCTGCTGCTGTTGTGGTGCTCTGTGATTTACAGTTTCTGTACCAAGTCTCGTGGGTGAAGATTCTGCACAGTGGTAGAGCACTTGCTTAGCATCTTCAAGACCCCAGACCCCAATTTTAGCAATAGAGGTACAGACAGACAGACATCTTTTTCAGATGTATTTATTTTTATTTTAAGTGCATGGGTGTTTTGCCTGCTTGTATGTAAGCACACCATGTGCATGCAGTGCCCAATGGAGACCAGAAGAGGGCATCAGATCCCCTGGAACTGGAGTTACAGACAGTTGTGAGCCACCATGTAGATGCTGGGAATCAAACCAGGGTCCTCTGCAAAAGTAGTCAGTGGTCTTAACCACTGAGCCACCTTAGCCCCAAAAGAGAGCTTCTTAAGAGTCTTTTGGGGTTAGATAAAATATAGATGTTGAAGGAGAATTAAATCTTTTGAGAATGGTTTCCTTCAAATCAATATTGAATACAGGAAGAAGTATGACTACATCTATGAATCCCTGAACATCTGTCCAGTTGTGTTGTTAATTATCCTAAGACTTAGCCACAGACACTAACTGGAGAGAATACAGATGTTGAGAACTGTAAAATGCTTTCAGGTAGAACTGTAGATAGAACAGACTGTGGAAGGAAGCCTAGGCATAGCATTCTTGCTAATGTCCACTGGGTCTTCAACAAACCAACATCCCCTCCTTAGGCTTTGTGGATGTGGGGCAACAGAGACACTGGCCCAGGATTGTCCTAAGGAAGTTATAATGAGTTTTAGTCTGTGAAAAACTGCTGGCTAAGGAGTTGGTCTGGGCAATTATTTGGAGGACCACGTAACTATAGAATCCACTTTTCATACTACCCTATATTAGTAATGGCCAGGTAAGATAAGCCTAGTTTTCAGAGTCATTATTGGGAAAGCTCTGGAGAGTCCAGTATAGCAATTACATGATCGTGAAGGTGACTTTCCATCAGTCTCTCTTGGGATTTCTAAAAGAAGGTGGTTTTAAGCAGAAAAGTAGACGTTGTCTCTAGAAAAACCAACCATGTACATTATCCTGTGGTTATTCTTGCTCTAAAAGTGACAGCAATGTAACAGCCACCCAGGAAATCCAGCCAAAAGTCAATTTAGTGCTGTCCCAGCAAAGGAGACCGGCATCTCTTGGGAAAGGAGTGAGCCTCACCAAGGGGAAGGCAATGGGGCTGGATATAACCCGACCCAGAGCTCTGGGGAGGTGAACTAGTGTTAGTCTCTGGCGGGCTCTAACCCAGATCACCAAGTCTTTCCTGGGAGAGGCTATTACTACGCACTGTTTCATCAGCCCCGAGAGCACTCCTCAGAAAGGACAGGTACAAATTTTGTCACTTCCTGACAAGGTCTAGATCAAACAGCTGACACAACTATGGAGGCTTCTCTGTTCACACATTGGCAAAGAGGAGTGAGGATGATTCTATATTTTAAAAAGCTGCATTTTATGCAGAGAATAAAGGCAAATTACATCCTACAAGACAATTCAAAATAAGTAGCAGTAGAGGTTGCCTGGGTGACAGTCAGGGGCCTTGTTTAACCTGCATGACCTAATGCATGATAAATATTCTTTGGTTAATTCATGAATGAATAAAGTGTATTTATTGATTGCGTGATTGATGATTTTTGTTTGTTTGTTTTTGTTTTTGTTTTTCGAGACAGGGTTCTCTGTGTAGCTTTGTGCCTTTTCTGGAACTCACTCTGTAGCCCAGGCTGGCCTCGAACTCACAGAGATCCTCCTGGCTCTGCCTCCCAAGTGCTGGTGTTAAAGGCATGCGCCACCACTGCCAGGCACGTGATTGATGATTTAAGGAGATAACAGGAAATGAATAAGAGCAAAGAGAATGAATGACGTACATTCGTGAAGATGAGGATGTCACAGTGAAACCCATTGTCTTGTTCACACATTTAAAAGATTTTTAAAGAGGGCCTAGGGACTTGGCTGAGTTAATGAAGTGCTGTGAGAGCACAGGAACCTGGATTGGATCTTCCAGAACCCACGTGAACTACCTGGATGCAGTGGAGCATACTTATAATCCCAACATTGGGGAGGCAGGGAAAGGATCCCCGAACTTTGCTGGACAGCCAGTCTAACCAAACCAGGAAACTCCAGGCTTGGGGAGAGACTCTGTATCAAAAAATAAAGTGGATAGTGATTGAGGAAGACACCTAACATTGACCTCTGACCTCCACACATACCCGCACACATGCACACACAATAAATAAGTAAACAAACAAATTTAGGACAAGTTGGAAAGTAGTGAGGAATCGTGATGAATTACATCCACAATGCTAGGCCATTGCTGGGGGGATTTATTGGCCAAAGGAGGCTATTGGGAGAAGGGAGTCTTTCTCACCTCTTATTTTATTCCCCAGGATTTCCCCATACTTTGATGTGTTCCCTCAATAATACATCTTTGGTCCCCATGACCTTCAAATTGCGTGTCCGTGGGGATGGCGAAGGCCAGCAAAGCATCCCAAGTTACTCTCAGGAGTCAGACATTAAAAGACGGTCTTGGGTCAACACAGAAATATCCGCAACGAAACCAAAAGAATTCACCATCACTCCCAGCAGCGGCACCGTACGTGCCCAGGGCTTCGCTGCCATCAAGGTAACGTGCACAGCCTTCAGCACACACAGCCCAACACCCACCTTTCAGATAGCCACTGATACCTCACCTGGGGCTCTCTGGGAGTGCCAGGGAAATTGTTGTGGGTTGTTTTTACTCTTTGCTCTTTTGGCTCTTTGCTCTTTGGGGGCCCATCACCCAGTTCCCAAATAAATCACAGGGAGGCTTATTCTTACTTATAAATGCCTGGCCTTACCTTGGCTTGTTTCTTGCCAGCTTTTCTTAACTTAAATTATCCCCTCTACCTTTTGCCTCTGGGCTTTTATCTTTCTCTGTTTCTGTATACCTTTCTTTACTTCTTACTCTGTGGCTTGCTGTGTAGCTGGGTGACTGGCCCCTGATGTCCTCCTCTCCTTTTTTTTCCCCATTCCTCAATCTTCTCCTCTCAGATTTCTCCTCCTATTTATTCTCTTCACCTGCCATCCCTGCCTATCCTCTCTCTACCTTGCTATTGGCCATTCAGCCCTTTATTAGACCAATCAGGTGTTTTAGACAGACAAAGTAACACAGCTTCACAAAGTTAAACAAATGCAACATAAAAGAATGCAACACATCTTTGCATCATTAAAACAAATATTCCACAGCATAAACAAATATAACACATCTTAAAATAATATTCTACACCAGGGAATCACATGCAGAACTGGGCCTGTAGGAAACAAGCCTCTGAGACCAAGGAACCAAACACAAATAGGCTGGGCAGAGAAATCCACGCTGCTCATGTTACTGGAATTGCTAAGGTTAGAGCCTGTGCTCAGCTGGTGCTAGCAAGCCTGTCCTCAATAAGTCAAGTAGAAAGACAAATCCCCACCGTGGAAAGAGAAACAGAGAAGTCTAGCAGCACCCCCTCCCCCGTCATCTTGGGGTCCTGACATGAGATTTGGTTTAAGTAGAGTAGTTCTGGTCTTGGTTCGGCCTCACCCATCATCACAATTTCAGCTCTGGTCTCTCCTCCGAGGTGGTCTGACTAATTTTCAGAACTGTGTAAGATCTCTTTCCAGGCAGCAGCCTTCTTCTCCAGCTTGAGATTCCAGGAGTTGATGGAGAAGGGGGTTCCAGTGTCTTGGGAACCACTGTTTCAATAGTCTAATGGCCAAAAGAAGGGCACAAGTGTTTCTCTAGAAGAACCTTGTTCCCTCCAGACCAGGACACTCCAGTTGATTTACATGAGTGTAGATGCAATGCCTCCCAGGAACTGCAGCTTCCAGTTCTTTCCAGTGCAGTCTCTGTCCCATAAGGACAACCCACCCATTGACACTAACAGAAGAGAAGAAGAACTCAGACTCTGGCTTCAGACTCAGATGCTCCAAACCATAAACATCCGGGTTTATGCCAGGCTGACAGCCGGGTCATTCAGGTTTGCAGTCTAAATCCGGGTCCCGGCAAATGTGAGTGAGATGTTCATTTCCATCAGAGCTTTGTATTTGAGCCCACAGGAAAAGGAATACAAAGGCTGCCCAGCACCTCTCCTCACCCTAGGCTTGGTCGGAAATGAGGTCAATGCACCGGACTTAGTGACAGCTTCATGGTGCCATTGGCAGGATTATTTCAAAGTTAACTGAGGAGGATTTTAGCTGTCTCCTCTCACCTTTTGCTCCTCCCAACACTGAGATCTAGCAAAATGGAAGGCTGTTAAACCAAAGTGATGATTTCTGGGAAAGAAGATGGCAAATTCCTTAGATATTATCGTTGAATATTTAATCCAGCCACTGTTTCAACCCCAATTTTGCTTTAGAAGCTTCTCAATATCTTGCCTGGGATCTCTCCACCTTAACTCTTTTCCTGGGAATTTTCAGCTCTTTCGTGGGCTTCTCCAGGGGTCTGAAGAGGTTTGATACGTCATCACATTCTCTGGAGATTGCTAACTGGCTTTTCCTAGTAAGCAGCTTGGCTGTGGTGGACTTATCTTTCACTTGATGCTCAGCCTCTATGCTGGCTCTCTTCCTTCTGCTCCTAGAGATAGCACAGGGATGTCTGAAGACAGCATCTCTCCCCCAGTCTTCTGCCGGAACCCTTGGCTTTCTTCCTATGGATCACAATCCCAGTACATAAACAGGGGTTCCAATCATGCAGGTTGACATCCTCAGCTTTTCTCCAAGCCTGACAAATTTTATTTTCAAATCAATGCTTTCCTTCTTTTTATTTCTCTGGTATATTTGGCAAACACCATGTCTGCGCTTCGTCTCTCTCTTCTGATCCGCACTCCAGCCAGGTCTGTGTGGACTCAGATTTGCATGCAGCAATTCCCTCTGCAACCAAAAAGATTTTAATTAGTACCTGATACATAATTTATAGACAGAAAACCCTTAGCTCATGCCAGAAGCTGTTTTCCAGACTAACAAGTATCCCTTCCGGTAGAAATCATTTTGAAGCAATTAAAAGTTGTAACGAGGCTTTCAGAGGACCTAAACACAAAGTTTCACAGCATAAATACAAACAGAGGCTAGAATGTTCTGGATAGAGATTGTCCTCAGGTGGATCTGGCTTGGACCTTCCTATTTTCTGCTCTAATAATGAAAATGAAAAGGGGAGGCAAATTTTTAGTTTGAAAAAACAGATTGCCCCAGCCAGTTTCTGAAGTATACACAATTATTTTCATTTCCCTTTGATGTTAGAGAAAATGCCCTGTACTATTTACTCAATTATATTGAAGTTTTATCATTTAGATAGCCGCCTGTAGCATAAGGAACAATTTACACTGCAGTAACTCAAGTCTGTTTGTTATTTCTCACCATCTGTGGTCATTTTCCCCTTGGTGTGGGTGTGAAGTTCCTGTGATAAAAATCACCTCAGAAATGAACCAGCCTATTGTGCTAACAACATTGGGTTTCTAACCCAGCCTTTGAAAACATCCACCATGCCCTGACCCCACAATGTAAAGTGCTTAGAAAGCGTGCTGACTCAAGTGCCCCAGCCCCACCCCCACCCCGTCCCCAGCCTTTCGGCCTTGCCGAATAGCAACTTGTCACCTTTTTCTTCCCAGGTGACCTTGTGCTCCAACACCGTGCAGAAATACGAGCTGGCGCTGGTGGTAGATGTGGAGGGTATTGGAGAAGAAGTGCTGGCACTCTTGATTACAGCCAGGTAGCGTGCACCTGTTCCTCTCTGCCCGCGTCCCCCCTGCGCCCAGTGTCGGGCTGCCTCCCACAAGGCAATTGGCCTGCTAAACATTGCATGCTGGAGTCCTCTTGGGTTTCTGGGATGGGAAATGGACTCCGGAGCACAAAGGGCAAAGCTTTAAAACAGAGAATGTTTGTAAAGGACCTTTGGTGGAGATCCTAAGGACCAAAAGGCTTAATGTGTGCGTTGTGTTGCCCTCTGATGGGTCTTATATACAAGTATATAACTGAAAGGGTTTAGCAGGTAGGTGACAAGTTGCCAAATTTTATTTTCAGTTTTTAATGTGATTGATATACCAAGGTCAGGTAGTAGAAGGTGCTATTGTCAATCTCTAGTAATAGAAATGTATCGTCTTCACTCTGTGGGTATGCACACACATAAGTGTGTGTCTATGTGTGTTGTATATGTATGTGTACACATAAGTGTAGGGATGCACTCACTCCAGGTGTGCACAAGTAGAGCCCAGAGATTGATCTTGGGTGTCCCCTCTGTCACTCTTTACCTTATTTTTGAGTCAGGGTTTATCACTGAACTTGGAGCTTTATCACTGAACTTGCCCATGGAGCATCCGGGATCCACTCTCTGCCCCACCACAGGCAGGTTTTACATGAGTGTGTGTGTGTGTGTGTGGGGGGGTCCTAACTCAGCTCCTTGTGTTTGCACAGCAAACTCTTTCTTCACAGCTCCATCTCCCAAGCACCACACCAGCCTCTCTCTCTCTCTCTCTCTCTCTCTCTCTCTCTCTCTCTCTCTGTGAGTTGGTAAGGATCTCTGAAGTCAGGTTTAAATGGGGCTGCACTCCTCCCACAGCACACAGGCTTCAGAACTGTGTGGAAGCAAATGCTGTGGACAGAGAGAAAATGACGTACAGAACTAGCATATCAGTATCTGGGATTAGGTCCTATGAGTCTTAGGGAGACACCTTAAAGAAGGTGCAGACATGCTGATTGATGGGGAGATAATAACTGGCCTCCCTGTGTGTGTCTGAAGCTTGAGTAGAGACAAATATTAACCTGGAAGGAGCTAGAACTCTTGCTGCCTCAGTCTACTTAAATGTCATTACGATCCGACCGTTTGTTTGTTTGTTTGTTTCACTGAAAACAGGAAAAGCTCTATGGTCCAGTCTGCCCCACTCTGAGGTCTGCCTTTGCCTTGGGTCTGGTCTTGCATTTTACTTCTGTGCTGGCTGTTTCTGACACCTTTCTGCCTCCTTTCCCTGCAGCTATTCTAAATTGTAAAAAATAATAATGCCTAAAGGGACTGTGAGTCTCCTGCTAAGGTTTGCTGTGAGCCATGTAAAATATCATAAACCCTCTCAGCCACACTGGCTCAGAGAGCAAAGGATTAGCTTTGAGAAAGTCATGGGGGTCAAGTGACAATTTTCATGCCAGCTGAAAATGAGCACTCATCATCAGGTTGAAGAGAGGTCCCTTCCTGTTGCCATTTCCCACGTCACCTGCGGGAACTGCTTGCTGACCCTCAACAGAAGAGCTTCTCTTAGAACTTGTAGCCCACGGCATCCCCTGAGAGAACCAGCACTGACTCTTGCCATGCCCTCACCCCAGGTCCATTCCCCCTCTCCTGGATTCCTCCACACCGTCCTAAGAGTAACAGCCCCACTGAATAATGCCGTCCGGTCTCCAGAATGCTTTCATTTTACTCCCTAGGGAACTGAGATGTGAGACAAAGAGCAGCTGACTCTAACTCAGGTTGGACTTTGTAGGGTCAGCACTAAACCAGGCTCCATGTAGCTCACAACCAGTCCTCTCCATCTTTGTGCGTCATGTCAGACTGTGACCTAGGGCAGGTTAGACACTGAGAGCTGTAGACATGAAACAAAACCCCGGTCACTGAGTGATAGGACAGCAACCCAGGGCTGAATGCAAGAAACACTGGCGTAGCTCCAGCCCTGGGCTGAGCTGCAGGAGCATGCTCATCCCAGACAGCTACTCACATAGGAATTAGTTAGTATTGTGATTTAGATAATTCAAGCTTTGTTAGTCCCTGGAGGCTTTCTGACCCATCCACAGTGTGATGGGTGAAATGCTAGTGAAGACTCCATGTAGTTGCCATTGGCCCTATTTTACACAGACGCAGACCCACTGCCCTAGTGAACTTGGCTATGGGGCCCTTCACAAAGGAGGAACACGCTGGAAAATTAATGGAAAGGCCTGTCACTGCCCAGCAAAGGTGGCCATTTAAGGAGGTCTACCTCTAGTTCTCTTCCGATTAACTAATGATGAGTGGGGACTAAAAGGGAGAAAATAGGACAGAAGAGTTGAAATGATCAGTTGTGCCCCATGGTGCCCACTATTAGAGGTATCAGAGAAAAGCTACTATGTGACAGTGACAGATACATTTAGGACTCTGCCTTTCCAAGTGTAAACAAGCTCTCTATTTTGACTTGTTTAATGGGCTCCTTCGAGCAGGTGTGTTGTGCCTACCCTCCAACTGGTGACCACAGAGGTGAACTTTGGGCGCTGCTTCCTGAAGTACCCATATGAGAAGACCATCCAGCTTGTCAATCGTGATGACCTTCCTGGGTGCTATAAGGTCCTGCCCCAGGTGAGTTACTTTATCTTTCTTCTGTGTTGAGATTTCTTCCCGTGGACCCCCTCAGAGAGAAAGAAGCATCCTTCTGAGAAGCCATAGTCCTGCGCATGGGACCTCCTGTGCTTCTGATTTTTAACCCTCAGATGAGTTTAGTGTTGGGTTAGGAAGCCACAGCTGGATTGCTGTCTGTGTGGATGAGCAGCTGCAGGTGTAAACAGTGGTTAATTTCCAAGGGAAATTGTCCTTGATAAAGAAGGGAAGGTGTCAATTAAGCCAACATGCAGAAGTGCACCTGCAGATAATTGTCTGTGAATTAACCGAGCTTGGGAAGTGAGCTGGGAGATTTCATTTGTGTGCTCATGGCCATGGCTGAATAGCATCACCAAGATATGGCAATGAAGTGTTTATTAGTGGACCATTTAGACCAGAAAGCTAGGGGTTACACAGGAAGAGAGACTGTGTCTTAATGCCTGTGAACTATATCCTTCCATACACTACTACACCTGGCTACGTAGAGGACCAAACAGGTCACATATACAGAAAATTCAGAAAGACTTATATAGACTAGATTAGCAGAAGGTCACTAATGATATACAGTTTACCAAGAATGCATTGGGGTTTAAAATTTAGCTCTGTGCATACAGACTACAGTCTAAATTCATGGGGGAGGGTAATTGGGATGTTTTATTAGTTACTTTTGTGTTGCTATGATAAAACACCATGACAAAGAACAGCTTATGGAAGAAATAGTTTATTCTGGCTTACTGGTTCCAGAGGGTAAGAGTCCATTATGGCAGGGAAGCATGGCAGCAGACAGCTGGAGCAAAATTTACTTGAGCACATTTCAACACACAGGTAGCAGAGAGAGTGATCTGGAGTAGAGAGAGGCTACAAACCCCCAATGGTGTACCTCCTCAAGCAAGGCTCCACATCCTAAAATGGCACCACCAACTAGGGACCAAGTGTTCAAATCCCTGATCCTAGGAGGAACATTTCTCGTTCAGACCACTGCCAAGCTTTATGTGTTAGTGTTTTGTGGGGACCACAGAATCAATAAAGATTTGGGTTGCATCTGAGAAACACAGCTAAAGGAATCTGGTAGGCACTGGTCAAAACATGGCCAGAGTTTTATCTTCGGTTCTTTTCGTCTTTTGTAATGAGAACTTGGGGGAAGGCGGAGCATCATGTTTAGGGTAACCAAAATGTAACTCATGTCATCTGAAAATCTCAGTCATGGGAAGAGCCACCTCAGGTGTTTTGACTGAACAAAGAAGGCTCAACCAGGACAAGATAGCTACCTCTCACTAGCCAAAGGGCTATCATGTAGGAGGGGAAATTGGAATTATTATGCCGGCTTCTCTAAGACAAGCAGAAACCAGGGACCAAGCTATTGGACACATCCAGCAGAGAGCCAGCAGCAGAGGAGGAGGGCCCTATGTTGTGCATGGTCATCTCAAGGACTCAGAGCAGAGTCTATGTCCAGGGTCAAGGGTCAAGGGAAGCACTTCCACCACTGGGAGCTGGGAACCAGGTAGAACCTGCCTTGGGTGCGAAATGGAAGAGGAAGTTTACTCAGTCATCAAGATACTTAGTATTTTCTTTTTGCCACATGTTCTAAGATACTAAAATAATTTTAAAAACTACAGCACACAAAATATCATTATTTGGATAAAGATGAGCATCACAGACTTTTTCCCTCTTGTCTCAGGCTCCGGGGGGCTCAGCAAAAGAGTGATACATAAAGATAGAACATGTTAAGCTATGTTAGGCCAGGCCAGATGCAGACAGGGTAGGGATGTTCCAGAAGGGTGAAAGCTGCATGCTGTGCCTTTCTGCTGAGAGCTAAGGTCCCCAGTAAGGTTTTCAGAATCATCCAGACCTACAGGGTAAGCTTTGGGCCGGAAACTGGGCTTGTAAAAAAGGAGAAGCCAGGCTCGAAAATATATCCAGCCCATAGAGATGAGCATACAGGTGGCCCTGTGCTGAGAAGAGGACTTCACTCGATGCTCTCGGAGCAAGGCCGCAACTCTGCAGCCTTTGGGGGAGAGGTAACAGGAGCAAATTCAAGAAAAAGGACCTGAGGCAGGTCAAGGAGAAGAGCAGGCCAAGAAGGAGATCACAAGCGCAAGGGATCGCAGGTGGGACGAGGGCCACGTGCTCAGGAACCGCTGGGGGCATGGCCTCCATTAATGGGGTGCAAAGGTCTACGGCAACGGGAAATGAAGCGTGAAGGCACAGGGACCAGCTGTAGACCTTGGCCGTGAAAGGCTGTTGTCCAGAATGCCTTTGTGCTCATCTCTGCATCTCACTGTGCTGGGAACTTAGGACCTTTTGCCTCATATGCATTGTGCTTAACCTGGTGTCCTTTATGCCATGGACTACTCTAAATGATGACATACTCCTAATGACTCTCCATGAAAGCAGAAGGACAGTTGTTTCAAAATAAGCCAATATGACAATTGTTCTGTGAATATGGCCTGCTTATCTCCTGGTTTCTCTCTGCAGCTGTGTGAAAATCCACCGGCTGTACTGCTTTCCAGCCCTGCCCCCTGTGGGGTCATCTCCCCCCACAGCACTGTGAACATACCACTATCCTTGGAGACCCAGGTCACCGGTGAACACAGATCCACAGTTTACATCTCGGTCTTTGGGAGCCAAGACACCCCTCTGGTAAGTCAGTTTTCAGAATCACAGTTGAAGTCACGTGCTCCCTCCCCACCATAAAGTTTTTATCTTCTTCATTGACATCATGTCATCATTGTGTATCCTCTGGTTTCTGTAGTTACAGGGCTTTATGTTTTCATTCTACAGTAGTAAAACTCATGTGTGGCATTACCTAGGAAAACTATGCAGATGCAGCCAAAAGTTGTAAGGTAGTATAGTAATTGCTCTTAAACCTAACTTGTGTGCCAAATTTTCATATATGCATCCATGTACGCACACACACACATACAAACATACACACACACACACACACACACACACACACACACACGCATGCATGCACGCATGCACATGCACGCACATACACAGTTAGTATATTTCCTTGGTCAACATATCTGTATATTTAACAAGCTCCTCAGTTGTTCCCAGAGCAAAGCCAAGTCTCACCATGACTCGGTCACCTACAGGCTACAAGATAGGTTTCATGCCCGACTCCCCAGATCTTTTCCTATAGAGCAATCCCATTAACCGTCATCCACGTTTACCTACTGGAGATGTTAAGAGTCTCCAGGCAAGGCAGTCTTGATGGAGGTTGTCTCCCTGGGCATTCAGTTCACTTGGAAGCTGGGTGGCGTCCTGTGAGCTGATCCTGACTGCCTACAGAGCACAGTGAGCTAGGCTTTTCTCGGACCACTTCTGCATAAGATGCTATAGATGATCCACAGCAGGGCAGTAACCCCCTGTGGCTCACTGTGACCACTCCAGCCCCTGCACAGACGCACCTGGTAAGAAGGCAGCTCGTGCTTTAGGAAGACAAGGGCCCCATAGTTCATAGTGTGGATTTCAACTACCACCCAGCACAGCTGCGTGCAGTAGCTCTGCCTGTCAACTGTTATCAGAGTGACAGGACTGGGTATCGAACTCAGACACATCCGACTCGAAGCACTGACATTTAACATCATGTTACATGTTCTTGAGACCGAAGGGCTGAGTGGGACACATGGCTCCAAGAGTCTGGTTTTCTCTACTGTGTGACCCTGGACTGGCCCAGGGAAGCTGACCATCCCAGGGAGGCATTCCAGGCTAGACAGACATTTCTGACTACGTGTGCTCAGAGCTCCATGTCCCTCTGACCACAGAGAACTAGTGGGAAGGGACATCAGCTCACATCAGCACCCTTCCTGTCTCTTTGGTTTTATTAGAGGAGACTAGCAGCTTTTATTTTCACCCGTCTTAAGGGGAGCCATTTCACCTGGCCCTGTGTTCTTTCTCTTGTGGAACTCAGGCATGTCATATACAGAGTATTGGAGAAGGCCCGGTTATCTTCATACATCCCACGCAAGTTGATTTTGGCAATATCTACGTCCTGAAGGATACTTCAAGAATTCTCCAGCTATCTAACCAGTCCTTTATCCCCGCATTATTTCGGGCACGCATGGTGAGTAAGTCCTGGGCTGTCACAGCTTTGGCTTATGTCCAGTGTCCCTGTTTTTGCAACATGTGTTTAAAGATGAGTGCCAGCAGCAGAGATTTGCATGGCTAAGCAGTATGAAACCATGTCATTCCCATCCTTAATTCTCCTTATTGTAATCCTCTTGTTAATCAAGAAGTACAATATGTATATCTGGTAAGCAAGCAGATACGTGTCATATGACCCCATATGGGAAGATGTTTCAGGGAACCAGCTTTCACTATCACAGGACACACCTACACCCAGCTCCAAGCCTTCTGAAGAACACTGTCTCTGTAGCTGGAATCATTTCTCACTAGACTCCCCTTAGACATGCATTTCTTAATATGTTTATCCTGTTTTTGTTCTCCCCTTTCTTCAAAGAGTATTTCAGTGCAATTTTATAAAGATGTATCAGGAGTAGACAGATGGTTCCAAAGTTAAGAGTCCTTGCTGAGTTCAGTTCCCAATACCCATATTGGATGGCTTACTCCAGCTCCAAGGGATCTAGCACCCTCTTCTGGCTTCCACAGGCAACTGCACTTGTGAATACACACACACACACACACACACACACACACACACACACACACACTAAAAAATAAAATAAATCTTATAAGGATGTATCACACACAAGATAGTGAATGCCAAAAATGGAAATTAAAGAAAGAAACAAGGACAAAGATATATATATTAAAATGAGTCTGTCTCAGACCTTCATATCTCATAACTATATTTTAGATATGCTAGCCACCTGCAACCTCTTTTATTTATTTATTTATTTGTTTGTTTGTTTGTTTGTTTGTTTGTTGTTCCAAAAAGATAACATTGGATTTGAATGGGAGCTGCTAGTTCATGCGAACATTTCAGATATTTCTGAAAAATCAAATATTATTGATTTTATAGCAATCACTATTGAAAAGAATTATCACTTTCTCCTGTCTTAAAACAGCTCACTGGACATTGGTCCCAGTTAGCAGCCTTTATCATCACGATGATTCATTTGTATCATTTTTCCTTATTCCTTGCCGAGACAGCCATTTTTATATACAGCCATGGCTGTTTTCAGCATGAGGCCCTAAGATCTTGCGGATTTTGTCTAGAGAACATTATTTAATAATCGGTAGAGGAAAGTCCTATCAAGAAAAAGACTCCAAAAGATTCACTCCTATTTACCCAGTTAATTCATGGTTGCATTTGATAGGAATCATGAAGTTTTGCCTAGGAACTGTTGCTTCCTGGTCCAATATGAAGCTGATACTAGAAAAGGAAAGAGGTCAGTGATCCAGCTAGAACCTAGGGGTGGACTTGGCAGGGTCTGAGGAGAGCCCAGGAAGGACACAGGCTACTCAAGGAAGCTTCAGGACACTCTAGCACCTGTTCCCTCCTGTTTACTAATCTCTCTAAATTTCACTTTTCTTTTCAAAAAGTTTCAGTGGTGGTGGTGGTGGTTGTGGTAGTGGGGTGTGTGTGTGTGTGTGTGTGTGCATGCGTGTGCTTGTGTGCACATACACGCAAGTGCCTGAAGAAGCTAGAAGAGAACACCAGATCCCCTGCAGCTGGAGTTACAGGTGGTTGTGAGCCACCCAATGTGGTGCTGGGAGCTCAGGTCCTTTGCAAAAGCTGTATGTGCTTTTAACTTCTGAGCCATGTCTCCAGCCCCCAGATCACGCCTTTTTATGACAATTTATGGTACATTTCAACACATACACTACATAAATGATCTTTTTCTTCATTAGTATGAGTATATAGTGAGTGGCCCAACTGACTTCCTAAAACAGGACGTTTTCTGTCCCACAAAGATTTCGTGATTCCATGTCTCAGCTGTCTGATATTTCCTTACATCAGAGCCAAGCATATGATACAAGTGATCTGCTGCAGGGCTGCTCCTGCAAACCAGTGTTGGCTGAGTTTAGTACAAGTCTGAAGTGGTCTCAACTGTGGTTACCATAGGTGAAAAATAACTCCTTTCATGTGGCAGCTGGGGTTTTGTGAATTTCCTGACATGGATATAATAATAAACATGTATTAACGTTACAGAAATTGAATTATGGCAACTTAGAAAACTGAGAGAAACTGAAATGCCATTTGTTAAATTTCAAGCTGACCCTCAGTGCTAAGGCTTCAAACCCATTCTTAGACTGCCAAGCATTAGGAAAGTCTCAGCTAATAGCTGCTTGCTCCCTCACCAAGCCTGCCGCAGATTCGGGAGCCCCACAGTCTCTCTTTGCTGGCTGTCCTGATAGGAGGGTCACTTTCTTTCCTCTGTCAGCAAATGTCGTCCTTCCCCAGACGCTCCCTGCTGTCAGCCGTCTGGGACCTGCATCACGCAGGGCCACACACCTCATGGCCACCACTGTGATCCAATTCTCCCTTAGCGAGAAGCACACACCTGGGGGGTCAGAAGATGAGAAGTGGAAAGCCTTCTCTCAAGGTGATGTCAGGAAGTTCAATGACAGTTTGGAGACATTTTTAATGTCCCAGAAATACATACTAGATTTTTTTTTAAAGGATTTTTTTTAACTGAGACCTCTTTGTAGAGTTTGGAATGAAAGAATGTATACATGGTATGTGGTATATGCATATACATTTATATATCTGTACAATTTTAACTTATACTGGGTTTTAAAAAATGACGAACCCAAGGAATAGTGGATCTCCATTGCTTTAGAACACCTGCTGTATTGGTTTTATTTTTGTTGCTATGAAAATAACTGAGAAAAGCAGCTTAGGAGAGAAAGTACTCATTTTGGCTTGTAGTTCCAGAGGGCTAGAGTTCACCACAGTGAGAAAGACGTGATGACAGGCAGGAAATGCCCAGCAGCAGGAGCCAGAAGCTGCCTGGTCGCATTGTATTGCACACAGGAAGTGGAGGATTTGATAGCCAGGCTATAAAACTTCCTCCAGTGAACCTCCTAAAGGTTCCATAATAATCCCAAACAGCACCACCAGCTCAAAGACAGGAGTTTGTGGGGGAAACATTTCATGTTTAAAACATAAGACCTGGAATACCATCCTGCCCTGAGGGCAGCCGGGGAGCAGACTTATTTGGGGAAATAGAGTAGAGTAAATTGCCTCAGGTATAGAAGGATACAGAAATCAGTGAGGAAAGGCTCTTTAGACAGAAGGTAGGTCGTCCTGACAGAGCAATGTCAGGAAGATAGATTACCCGTGTTCACTCTGAGCAGCAGAAACAAAGTGAGCCTGGGGAGCATCTCCAGGACCCTGAGAACATCAGCATTCATCTGGAGGACATGTGGCTTCTTTTCCTGGCTGTCCCTGGCTGGGCCGAACAAGGACGTTGTTTTGCGTTTGCTTGGAAGCATCTGGAATCCTTTTCCTTACACTCTCGACTCTAATTTGGCCTTGGCTACAGTTAGCTCAAAGCCTTCTGATCAGATATCAGTAAGACCCTGGGAGTCAGCTGGCAGTGAGATCACTTTGCAGCGGCCTCTTGCCTCAGTGATCCAAGTGAGAAGCCACTGTGGTTTGTTATGTAGAATTGCTGGACCCTGGGAATGGACGTTCTGATGCCTCATTCAAACACGGTTTGTTCTTATAAGACATTTCTTTTTGTTGGCTGCTCATTGAGCCACACGGTGATGGCGCACAGGAGATCTGGGCATTCACAGCTCAGAACTTCAGGCACTGAACTGGACCCTTCCCTTACCTCAGCAGGGTCCTCTTTTCTTCTTGTTTTTCTTTATGTATCTGTCTCGTCCCAATGATAACAGTCTCCGCACTTCATTTCCAGTGCCTAGTGACAGGTGTGGCAGTTATGGTGGTGACAGGAAGATGAAACTCATTGTGGCAAATGTTCATTATTTATGATTGCAATTCTATCGATAATATTACGTCTACTACAAATCTATTGTAGTCGCCCTAAGATGGCAGGCACAGAGGTAAGGACCAGTTCAGTTGCTGTGGAAGAAGTGGCAAGCTGGTTCCATCCCCAGTGGTTTGACCCCAGCCCCGTGACCTTTTTCATGGGATTCTGTGCTGCTTCCCTTTGCCTGATGAGTGAACATCAAAATGGCAAAGGGATCTTGATTTTATGTTAATAAGAGAGCAGATATTGTCCTAGACAGTGTTGTTTACTTCCTCTCTGCTCAAAGACAACCATGTCATGAATTTGGTGTGTATCCAAGCCATACTTTCATATTAGTACATAATAATATTTATAAATACTATATGGTGAGTTTTGCTTTAAAATGTTATCTAAGTCATGTCACTGTATGTGACACCTTCCGACTTATTGCTTAGTCCCAGTGTTCAGTTCCAACAGCTATCCATGCTCACACACATATGTCTGTTCGCTCAGCTTAGCCGTGGGTATTCAGCTTACTGATATTATGATTGTTTCTTTTTCCTACAAGTTGACAGTTGGGTTATTGTAACAGTACTACAGTGAACAAAATCCTTGTCACTTTGTACACATCAGTCATAACTTGGGGTTTATGCAGAGTGGACAAACACCAAGGTGTAGAATTGTTGGGTCCAAAGAAATTGTATCAGTGCGCCCTTCCAGAAGTCTTTGAGCTTTCTCTCTAACACCTAAAACTTGGTCTAGTCAGATTCCTAATGTCTTGCCAGCATGAACCTGAAATGGTATGTCGCTGCAGTTTTTATTTGTATTTCCTTCGTTACCACCGAGGTTCAGCATCTGTGATTTCAGAATCCTTTGCTGTCATGTATCTATTACCCGTTATTTTTAGATGTTATTGATTGTGTATACTGACCCATTGTTTATAATGGGCTTTGTATTCTTTCAAAGATGTTTTTAGTTTTTACCTCAACTGTGACCCTTTCCTTTCCTTGGGCCTCCACAGCACAGCCTTGCCTGATATGGCCAGTGTTCCAAGGGATAGCTGAACAACGTTGACTCTTATGTCTTATATGCCTCTAACCCATCTAAGTAGATACTTTATATATTACACTTAGTAATACCTATTTTTACATGAAGAAAGTCAGCTGTCCTTTCACGGGTTAGTAAATATTTATCCTCTTCCTGGCCCAGCCATGGTAAGGCTCTGGAGTAGGTTGCCAAGAGACTGAAGAAAACACTGAGAAAGGGCTTGAATGAGACACGGAATTTATTATGTCGTTGACAGAGGAAGTTGTGAAACAGAGAAGCACTAGCGGAAAGTCTCGGAGCCCCCGACTGTGTAGCCAGCACCTCTCCTCCCACAGTGCTGCACCAGAGTCCCCACATCAGCGCCCCGTCCACCATCCTTCTTCCTCTCCTCCTCCCCTCCGCCTCCTTCCCTCTCTGTGGGAATAGGGAACTACACTGGAATCCTGAGATTTCCACTCAGTTTTCCTGTGACTCTAAAACAACCCTTACATTTGTTGATTGAAAAAGGTCATTTGCTAATTTCTACTCTTAGTCTTACCTCTCTCCATCTAGTTTCTTCACCACTGTGGTGCTGTTTCTCAAACACCTCCACTTGAACTAATGCATTTTCAGTTTCAATCTGGTAGGGCAGTCAGAGCCTAGAATCACTTTCTTTATGTAGCGCAACGTACATGTAACATCACACATGTTCTGATTTGCAGGGTATTATTTGTTAGTCTAAGTCTGAGAGCATCTTTATGCTTTTCTCTTTGTGAGTTAAGTACAGGTAGGTAGTTTTAACTCAACATTTTTCCTTGTCCTGGATTTTAATGAGTAATTTTATTTACATTAAAGTTAGAACACATGGCTTGGATAAACATACTCTAAATGTAGTCTTCGGGAGACAAAGCATGTGGTTAGTTTTTAGGTACTCCATATGACCCCAAAAAAGAATATACATTACCTAATTATTGAGTGCAGACACTCTGTGTCTTTACACTATCAAGTCAATCTCATAAATATATTGTTCATATCTCCTACCATTTGCCCAAATTCTAATAGAATTTTATTAAAAGGTCTCTGTTCATTTTCCTTGTATCAATATTCTCTCCATGTATTTCAAAGCAGATTGACAAAGGTGTCTAAATTCATGAATTTTATTTGTCCCTATTACTCATTTTCCATAATAGATTATTCATTTTAATTTCTGTTTATCATTTCTGAGTTAAATTCTATTTTTTTCCTGAGAATAATTTTTAATTGCTATCTACCTGATATATCATTTTATTCCCTTGATTTCGTTTTTGTGATTTGTTTAGAATAATTTAAATAGTATAGGGTTGAGTTTGTAATTTTTATTGGTGTGTGTGTGTGTGTGTGTGTGTGTGTGTGTGTGTGTGTGCAGGTTTCAGATCCCCTGGAGATGGAGTTACAGGCAGTTATGAGCCACTCAGTGTGGTACTGGGAACCAAATGGGTTTTTCTCAAGAGCAGCAAGGCTTTACCCGCTGAGCCACCTCTCCAGCCATGAGCTGGATTTTCAGCTAGCTGATGACAGATCAGCTAAACTAATGCTCTGTTGCTGATAAAATGAATTCGTTAATTGACAGTTTCAGAGGTCATTTGTCTAAACAAGCCTACTCCTTTTTGAGACTTTAGGGGAGGACATGTTTCCCGACACCTGCAAAAAAAAAAAAAAAAGCCAGCAACATCTCTCTGGCTCTCTGATCTCCCTTCCCTGCATCTTTTCTTTCTGATTCTGCTCTACCTGCCTCCCTTAAAGGATCCTTATGATGACGCTGAGCCCAGACCAATAGTCCAGGACAATCCCTTCATCCCCAGATCCTTAATCACCCTCTTCTGATAACATTTCAGGCATCAAGGATTAAGACGTGGACATTTTGTGAAGACCATTGTACAAGCTACGACATCCAAACTCACATTTTACAGTGTGCTGTGGCTGTGGCTGTGGCTCCCCCTCCCCCTCTCACTTTGGGCTAGGGTTTGCTTTCTCCAGTGACCCCAAACATGCACCTCTTTGTATTCAGTTCCCTGTACTCATTCGAACACTGTAGATTTTATCCGTATTATTTCTTTAAGTGGCCATCCTTACTTCCTTAGCAAAATTAGATCTTTTTCTAACAATAATGAATGAACTTAGTATTTTAGCCTTCCTCAAGAATAAGACAGGGGCCTGTCTACACAGTCACTATATCTTGACCTTTCTAAAACCTCATCGTCTTTTAAATGTTGTATAGAATTCAAATCGTCTCTTCTTGACCTTGGAAATTTTGATGTTTTTGTCAGTCAGGGATTAACCATTCACTACACACCAAAGTAGTTTCCTGACTCTTTTATTTCCATAACTTCCTACTTCATTCTCATGTTTTTTGTATGGTGGTGGGTTTGGCTTGGCTTGTTTGGTTTACCTTGAGATAGGCTCTCTTGCCCAGGATGACTGAGGTTTTGGTAGGCCAAGCAGGCTCTCCACCACATTCTCCCAAGTTGCTGTTGCTACAGACGTGCACCATGGAGCCCAGCTCCATTAGTATTTCTTTTCATAAAGTTACAGGTTTCTAAATTCTTCCATAGTGTCTCATTCCATCCAATGGCTTCTTGTGTTCCTTTCTTCTGAAGACTGACCTCTTGACTTAACTGTTGCTGGTAATCTCTCTGTTAGTTTGGATTATTGCTCGTTCAAGGGCAACTCGCCTTTTTTTACTTGTAGATTTTAAAATTTTTTATCCTTGATTTTCTTAAATTTCTCTTTAATTTATCAGAAGATTTGAGACTTAAAATCTGGAAAGTGTTTCTTTGCTGCTTCTTCTATTTCCTGCTTTAAGGAAAAAATACACATACACACACGACTATACACATAACCCACACACATACACACATAGAGAGACATAAACATATACATACACACACACATAACCCACATACATACAGAGACACACACATATACATTCATATACATGTACTCCCACATAGATACACACATATACATGCATATATATATATACTCATATACACAGATATACGTATACACACATCCACACAGAGTCACACATACACACACACAAACGTGTGTACTAGAATTTTCCTTGTACTGTCCTACATAGCTGTTTTTATTTTATTTCTTGTTCATCCTTTCTCCTCTTCATCTCAGCTGTATGCTCTACTTTACAAATTCTGTCTTGGGTTTTGGCAAATCTAAGACTTCTCCCATCTCTACACATTCTTGTGTTGTGGTGGAGGACCTGGTAGTAGTCAAGCAGAGACTGTCCACCTTTTTTTTTTTTAAAAAAAAAAAATTAATTTATCTTCAGTGACTGTATTTTTCACTTCCAAGACTCATAACTAGTTATTCATAAATGCTTGTTCTTGGTTCCAATCTCCCTGCCCTTGTTTCACAGGCTTGGTTTGGGGTGCATTATCCCATTCTGCAGCTCTCTGAGGATCTCGGAGGCACTTTCTAATCAATTTCAGTTGGCACCGTTGATTGTTCAGGAGCGAATTAATTGCCTGATTGTCTGCAGCTGCTCTTCCAGATGTTCAGCATTTTCAATAATGAGTCAGCCTGGCGTGGAGTGTGTTTGTGCCTCATTCTCAGAGCTCCCACCTCCCTCTCTGGCCATCTCAACTTTGCCTTTGCCTGGACGGTGATCACCAGCCCAGAGTCGAGTCTTGTGCCTCCCTTCCCGTGTGGATACTGGGAAAGTCAGGTTCCAGTTGTTGTGTGGCTGGCAGCCTGGCCAGCAGCACTTGCCTGACAGTCTCCACGTTACACTACCAGGTCCTCCACCATGACACAAGCACGTGTAGACTGTAGCTTCAGGAATAGCACAGCTTTCCTGCCGCTTGCGGAGAAGCTGCCTTTCTTAGGGACCTTGACCCACGTCCCTTCCCTATTTTTTTGGTTTCTAGTTTTCTTCCTCAACCCGCCTCTACTAATGTTAGGTCGTAGGGGCCTAGTAGGTCTGTGGCTTTAAGTCCTTCTTTGTTTGTGTTCCACGTGTGATTCATATGAAGTTTAACTTGGTTCTGAATACAACTAAGCTTAGTTTTTCTTTTTTTTTTCTTCTTCTTCAAAATGTATCTCAGCTTTTGAAGGGTTAGGGTGGAATAATTCTTTCAAAGCTTAAACTCATTGACTGATTATCCTCTTAACTTTGTTCTAGTGCTGTGTAGGTGCTAATACACAATCAATTACAAGAGAATAGTAGTGGAAATAATAATAATAATAATAATAGTGGAAATAAGAGAGCAGAGAGGGTTTGGGGGTTTGTTTTTTGTTTTATTTTGTTTTGTTGGTCTTGACTTTAATTTTGAAAAAGGAAATCTATTTTAAAAAACCTTAAGAATGAAGGAACAGGAAGAAAATACAATTCTACCCCTTTATAAGGAGCATCTTCCCTTTCACCATGTAAAAGTTGTGGTTATTCCAACATGAGTTGGGCTTCTTCTGAGCCATCCCCAAGTGACTTACTAAGTGACAAGAGGGTGCCAGTGGCCTTAAGATTGAGAGTTCTGCAAGCAAAGGTTTGCATTTCACAGAGAACGGTGAGGTGCTCACCCTACCCCGCCCCCACCTGAGACCTCTTTGATTTTGGCAAAGCTCAAAATGAATGACAGATTCCACCAGGTCACATTGATTATACAACCAACAGCGACAGAGGGAAAGCTATTGATTCAACGTTGGGTCAGCAATTCCCCGAGTCTAGGATGACAACTCTACTGGTCAAATATGATTAGTTTCCATATAAGTTAAAGCCACAATGAAGGGCGAGCATTTGGCAATGAAAGGGAGCTGTCCAAAAACAATTCCTTTGTGTGCATGCCTGTCCATCTCCATTCTACTTGTCCCGACTTTTAATCAGTTTTGGAAATTTCTATTAATTGTTATTCAGGTGTGCAGTTATAATAACTGTCATCTAGAGGGAGCATGAAGTCAATTATTTCCTCCTTTACATCACCCTTTTCCTTCTCCATGAAGACGTTTAACTTCTTCCCCATAGTCAGCAGCAGCAGCAGCAGCCCAGCTCATGTCGCATTAAGAGATTAAAGCATTTACTCTTGTTCTGTGCACTGACACTAAACAGCCACAGTTCAGTGTTGAGCTGTAACAAAATGAAATGAGCAGCTGTCTGTAATAAACAAAGCAAGAAATACATGTATCATGATGTATGGTGTGGACTCCTCAGCGTATCCCCAGTGAGACTTTCATCAGGAAGGAAATCGTAATCTTCTTCAGCTCATTTCCTTTTTTCTGTCACAAGTAAGAAGACAGAGACTGGACAGATGTCCGTCATGGTAGAACTGTCTATAGGATCCCATTTGGAGTGTGTCTTTTGTAACTAGCAGCTGTAATGATGTTGCTGTACTCATACTAAATTGCATGCTTTGGAGGAGAAAAGAAACCTGTCTCTGGGTGATAGCACATTAAATCAGGTCACATCTGTCAGAGAAGACACTATCTGGGGTTGACAGGGCCATGTAACAAGCACATTTGCTTTTATGCAGAACAGCCGCTCAGAAGAGCTGTAGAGTGTGCGTGCTAAGGAATCAAGTCTTAATTCTTCACATACTGGGTACATTCTTTAACTCCCTTGAGCCTTTTTTTTCTGGTTTTTCAAGACAGGGTTTCTCTGTGTAGTTTTTGTTCCTGTCCTGGATCTCGCTCTGTAGACCAGGCTAGCCTCCAACTCACAGAGATCTGCCTGACTCTGCCTGACTCTGCCTCCCGAGTGCTGGGATTAAAGGCATGCACCACCACTGCTGCTCGGTGGTTCTTTCTCTTTTGATGGAATAACAGCAGTGGTATCTAGAAGATTGTTCAGGATAATATATGGAAAAACAGCTGTTGAAAAAGTAAGAACTTGATCAATGGTGACTTTAATTGCTGTCTGACAGACAAAAGGAGCCGGGGCAAACAGCTTATGGAAAGATAAATGTTTTCTGGTACTGGGTCTGAAGGTCTTGTATTTGTCTTTCTTTAAAAAAAGAGAAGTAGTGAGGGACAGAGAAAGAGGCCCTAAGGTTTTGAATCCACTGACACACACCATACAGAGCTCTGTAGAATAGAGGTTCTAATGTTGCCTTTTCCTCTCCGTCCACCTTTTTCTATAAGTATTTCACAGTGGAATCATCTTATCAAATACTTTAGAGCATCATTGTTGGGGAGAATGTGTCCTTTCATGTCAGAGAAAAGTACTTACAAGCAAATAACTACCCGGAAACATTAAATTCATCTATTAGCAAATAACTATCTAGAAACGTTAAACTTGCCCATTCTCTGACTCTGTTTTTGCAGAACTTCCTCCCTTGTACAACTGCAAATCACGTGTGTGTGTGCCCTGGGGCTAGCCTGTTTCCTTGTAGCTGTCTATGTGCCCTGGGTCTGAGCTGAGACCTTTCCCTGAGTCTTAAGGAGGTGATATTCAGAAAGAGCGGTGTGGTCTTTTCCTGACAGACTATTGGTACACATTGCTTGAGAACAATGAAAATTGTATATTTGTTCCCCTAGTACAAAGTCAGTTTGCCTTATAATTCCCACAGCTTTCCTCCTCCACAAACAGCTAGACCTGTGGCTTGAGTAACAGGGAATCGCATAGCAGCAACCAAATCTCTCCTATTCACTATACAACCACAAACTATGTCCCTACATGAACACAGAGAAAAGCCCAGAAAAAAAAAAGAAAATCATGTCTTGGGGAGTGAGGGAGCATCTAACCTCATGGCAACCCAAGAGAAACAGACCCAGCGCTAAGGTTTTGGAAGAAGCTGGAAGGTTTTAAGCAGCTTTCAAAGGGCGTACATCCTAGTGAGATACATTTTTGAGCACAAGTGGGCCACGGATATAAACTAACGGAAGAAAAATTCCAGTCAAACTCCTAGGCTGTGAGGTGGGTTCCAGGTGTTTCTACACTTGCCCCCACTTCCCTCAGTGAAGGACTGTGAGCTGGAGAACAGGTGGCTCCAGGAGGGCTTTGCCTCTGAGAAAGAAAACTGACGGGAAGTTTAAGAGGCTACCCCCTGCCCATGGCTGTGTGTCTGCGGATGAGCCTGTGCTTGCTAGATTGAAGACCTAAGTGAAGAAAGGCGATCGTTCTTAGGGACATGAATTCTGTATTAAAAAGAACTGTACCCAAAACACATGTTCAGGGCTCAGCTGTGTTTGTCTGGTCTAAATGCAAAATGTTTTCCTCACCGTGAAGTCATCTCTGCTGGGAGGATGGAAAGAAGAAAGTGAGAGAGAAGCATGGTGAGAGAGGAGAGCCTTTCTCACCCTCGTGAACTAGATGATGTCCGAACATTAGCTCCAGTGGATTATCTAGAGATCTCAACACAGGGACTGGGAGCTAATGTCAAAGAGCTGGCAGTGTTTGTCTGTGGTGATGACCAAGAACTGGAGTAACTGAAAACAACTTGAGAAAGAAGGCTCAAAGGACTGGAATTCTTCAGTGCATGCCTTTTCTAGAACCATTCGCCTCGCTACATTCTGTCAGTGTATACCTGTGATAAAAACAGAAACACACACACACCCTGCGGCACAGAAAAGACTACATACACAGTGTGCCACCATTTACATAAGAAAAAATTTAAATACGAACAAAAGGGTGTTTAGTCATAAAATATATCTGAAAAGACATGCAGAAAATTGCTAACAATGGCTGCCTCTGGAGATGATAGGTAGTAACTTCCCATGTGTGAGAGGGAGGGAAAGAGGGAGGGAGGGAGGGAGGGAAGGAGGGAAGGAGGGAAGAGGGAAGGGCAGAGAACAGACTTGAGAATGGCTGGGGAATAATTCAAGGGTAAAGCATTTACCTAGCATGTACAGGGTCCTGGGTTCAAACTCCAGCTCTGAAAAGTGGAGGGAGGGAGGGAGAGAGAGAGAGAGAGAGAGAGAGAGAGAGAGAGAGAGAGGAGAGAGAGAGAATGGATGACTATATGCTTTTAGGAAGAAATGCTTTCTCACTAAAGTGAGTGTAAGCCCACCTTGTTCGGACCTTACCCAGATAACATCCTTCTAAAACCAATAGCCAAAGATAGGAGGGCTCATCATCCCACCTCGCAGATGATCACCGCTAAATTTCTGATGTTCACTTTCCAGTGATTTCCCGAGACCTATTTATTCCTCCCCCTCTCACGGGCTGACACGATTTTTGTTGCCAGCTGTTTTCGTTCAAGACATATAATCATCACTTTTAACATGAATTATTGAGAAAATATTCTTCCCAGGTCATGTTTGCTGACTGATTTGACCGAGTTGCTCCAGCACAGTTGACTTACCCACTCCCCTACCGGCAGATGGCCCCCAGCTTTTCACTGTCGTCAATGATGTGTATCAATTTCTTAACTAGACGGTCCCATGTGTATCAATTTCTTAACTAGACGGTCCCTAGCTTTTCACTGTCATCAACGGTGTGTATCAATTTCTTAACTGTTTCTTTTGACTGAATTCCCAGAAATGCAATCGCTGGGCCACATGACATTAATGTAACTAAAAGTCTTAATACGTTTCACAAATTATCTCTCAGAATGTTTATACCAGTTTATGTCCAGACCCTCACCAAATGTAGAACATGCTGCTCCCAGCCTCTTACCCATGCTTTTATTTTTGCCAAATCTAGCAGATTTTTTAATGTTCATTTTTTAGTTTGTGTTTTTTGCCTTTCCCGTGAGGCAGAACATTTTTCATATGTCTATTGACCATGAAGTAGATATTATTTTTGAGCCCTGACCCATTGCTGACACTTTAATGACCAAGGGGAGAAACAAAGGGAAATAGGATGGCTCAGTTCTTCAGAATTCACAATTGCGCAGAGGAAATGACCCCACAAGCCATACAGCCAGGTGGTAAAATAGAAGCACAGAGGAGGAAATGACCAGTTCTTCTGTCAAAGGAAAATTGTTGTCGGTCAGAAGGTTGGTGTGGAAGGTGGAAATGGGCTGCATTTATATATGGTGCTTGGGACATTTGGGAGGGGCAGGTGACCTTCTGACTGGGCGGTAAGTCTGGAAAAGGCGTTGGTGACCTCTTAGCAGAGCTGGGGCTGGAGTCTCCAGACCAGAGGCCATGTGTAGGATACCAGTCCTGACTGGACCACTGTGTTTGCAGAGAGTTGAGTGATGTCCCCAAAGGACCTGAGCTCCCACTAAGATCCACCACTAAACCCCGAGTTTCCAGTCATAAAAAAGGCTTAGACATTGCGGTAGTTTGAATGTAACTGGCGCACTATTAGGAGGTATGGCCTTGTTGGAGGAAGTGTGTCACTGTGGGAGTGGGCTTTGAGGTCTCACAGATGCTCACGCCACACCCAGTGTCTCAGTTTACTTCCTGTTGCCTGCCGATCAACTCTCAGCTCCAGCAGTAGGACTCTCAGCTCCAGCACCTGCATGCCACCATGTCCCACCATGATGATAGTGGACTAAACTTCTGAAACTGTAAGCCAGCCATGAAATGTTTTCCTTCTTAAGAATTGCTGTGCTGTGATCATGGTGACTCTTTACAGCAGTAGAAACCCTAAGACAGATGTGGAACAAACAGAACAAAGTATGACAGAGCTTGAGCACATTTGCAGTTTGTCTACTCAGAAGCGTTTATGCAAAGCCTTGGGGCAAATTGGAGTATTTTTTTGGGGGAGGAGATACATAAATGTCTGCAAGGGGCTAAGGACACCCATCCAGACAATAATGAGCCATTCCAGAATCTTTCACAGGAGAACACCAGCCTCGGGGTCTATGTAGGCTAGCCCTGTCAGTGGCATGGATTGTGGAGGACAGAAAACTGACTGAGAAGTTCTAGAAAGTAACATGAATAAAGCCCACTGTTTACTGAGTGATGGACAAGGTGTGAGATGTTTGGTACCCATTTGATTTCATCTTCATATAGCACATTCAAAACAAATGTGACCGCACACACCTATAATCCCAGGGGTCGCATATTCAAGGGCATTCCTGGCTACAGAGTGAGACCTTGTTCAGAAAGAAACAGAGAAAGCACAATTAACAGATGGAGAAGCTGAAACCTAGATGGTGAAATTAGCCAAGGTCACCTATCAACAAATGATGGACTCCAGAGTTGACCGCTAAGACACGTGACTTCAAAGCCCACACTTGCAGTCACGACCCTAGACTGCCTCCCTTGAAAAGCCAAACGACAATTCTTGTGCGCCTCCCTCTTAACCTCGTTAATTGTTTAAAGCAGCAAAATGACTCACTTCAAGGAAGAGGAGTATATGACTCCAGATGCCATTTAGATGATGAAAGGGAGACAGGCCTTGGCGGGTTTTCATTGTTCTCACCCACAGAGAATGGATCATATGCTGAGATAATAAAAGTCTAAAGCAGTCCCTCACTCCACACGTGGGCTCCTGTTGTTATCCACTTCCTCTTATTCCATGGGAGGAAACCTCGCAGGTCTCAAACGGCAAAGGAGTTGTTGTTTTCAAGTGCACGGTGCTATTTTCTTCAGGCTTCATAGTCATTAGCCCTGCAGAAGAGCAGGCCTGTCAAAGCGTATATTTCCAAAGTGGCATGTGCAAACAGGAGCAATCCCTTCTGCCTTTTATGGAAAATATTAAATACATGATATGGAAACTTGTAAAAAAAAAAAAAAAAAAAAAAAAAAAAAAAAGGCCCTGGCTGGTTTACCGTGGAAGCTGAGCTTGCAGACGTGGAGGGATGTAGCCCATCACCAAAACAAAAGCAGGTGTTAACAGTAGATGTAGAACCTTGGGAGAGGGCTTATCCCCAGAGGGCGTGGGATTCTGAGCTGTAAAAGATCGCAAATCCCCCATCCTTCCCACAGCCGTGTTCACCTGCCCATAAATATGTGCTTGTTATGGACTGTGGAAAGGGCTGACTTCCCAGCCCTAATCTGCTGAAAAAGCAGAGACCGCCATTAATGATCTTTTTTAAAGATTAATTTTTATTTATGTATATGTGTCTGGGGTGGAGGGATGCCTTCAGAGACCAGAGAAGGCATCAGATCCATAGATCTAGAGTTTCCGGTGGTGGTGAGCTGCCAGATGTGGGGTGCTGGGAACTGAACTCATCCTCTGCAAGAGCTCAAACCTATGCTCTTGTGTAGGATTTCTTTGTCTGTGAGACTCAGCTTATACTGAGTACTTAACCACTGAACCATCTCTCCAGCTCCAACTGAAGTTTTAATGGGAAATTTTTGGAGGGCTTGCTGTTAGCATCTTTGAAAGAAATGTATGGAAGTTTGTGTTAATTTTCTATTGCTAGGTTTTAAATTGCCATAAATCTAGCGGTTTAAAACAATGCTAATTTATTATCTGTTTCTGTGGATCAAGAATCTGGGCCTGGGCTGGAGAGATGGCTCAGAGGTTAAGAGCACCGACTGCGAGCCGGGCAGTGATGGCGCACGCCTGTAATCCCAGCACTCGGGAGGCAGAGCCAGGCAGATCTCTGTGAGTTCGAGGCCAGCCTGGACTACCAAGTGAGTTCCAGGAAAGGCACAAAGCTACACAGAGAAACCCTGCCTCGAAAAACCAAAAAAAAAAAAAGAGCACCGACTGCTCTTCCAGAGGTCCTGAGTTCAATTCCCAGCACCCACATGGTGGCTCACAACCATCTGTAATGAGATCTGGCGCCCTCTTCTGTATACATAATAAATAAATAAATCTTTTTTTTTAAAAAAAAAAGAATCTGGGCCTGACATGGCTGCTTTCTTCTTATAGGATCACGAAGGAGTAAAATAAGTATGTTAGCCAAGTAGCATTTCTCTTGGGAGGCTTGGCTAGGGAAAGGCCCTCAGCGAGGATCCTCAGTTTACTGGCAGGTGTTTGCTTTGCCGTTGAAATTTCCTGTCTCACTTGCCATCAGCATGGACGTCCTCAACTATTATAGGGCCACCATAACTACCCTATTATGTGGTCATTCCTTCAGGTCTCTTGGGCTTGACATTTCCTTGCTAAGAGGTGTTCAGCCTCCTTTGGGCCCACCTAAGATGATCTCCCCATCTGAAGGTGAACTGATTTAGGACTCAGCTACTTCTGCAAAGTCCCTTCCCAGGCACACCAACATTAGCATTTGACTGAATAATGGAGAAGACATCTGTGACCCCAGGAGATGGACATCTTGGGGCCCCATCTTAGAATTATCTCTACCACAAATCTCCACCCACTTCCTTCTGGCAAGAATATCCATAGGGCTAACAGTCTGTGGTGGCAGAGTAGAGGTAGCAGGTGGCAAGCTCACATCTCAAATCACAAACAAAATCCAAGAGTCTTTTGAAACCTCAAAGCCTGCCCCCAGTGACATACTTCCTCCAGCTAGGCCACACCTCCTAATCTTGCCAACAGCTGGGGACTCAGATTGCAAATGCCCGAGACTTTGTGGGGGAGGGCATCTCATTGAAACCACCATAGATGACATGGCCCAAATCCCACCTGGAGGGCAGCTGAGCAGCAGACTCAAGCCCACATCTGTTTCCCTCAGTGCCTTCCTTCCTAACCTGTCTCCATCCGTTGTCATCTTATGGTACTGTGGTCGTGAAAAGGTCAGGCTGTGTTCTCCACACTCTACTGCTTGTCATTCATCCACCTTTGCTTTAATGCCACACAGCCTAGGCCCCCCACAAACAAAAGGGCACCCCTGAAAGTCAAGTGGCAGAACCACAGACACAGCAGAGCAGTACTATCTGACTTACAGGGACGACCCAGGACCTTCGCATCTGGCATTTTATCGTACCTTGTTCTTAGATGATTCTAGGATGTATTTTTCTGTCTGGTTTATGCCAGGCATTGATTAATAAGCTTCATCAAAAGGAAAACTCACTGATTCAGCCCTGGAAAGCCACTTAGGTCTCGTTTCCAGAGCACCCAACCTGTGTCAGCAGGAATCAAACAGAGACGATATGCATCCACCGAAAACTGGTGTCCCGGGACCTGAAATAGCACTCACCCCGGCCCAGCCTCACTTCATCACTGTGTACAGAGGATTGAGCTGCACCACTGCTCAGAGGGAGAACGCAGATAGGCAGAGTGGCCAAAATGACTTTGACAGTACCCTCTCTGAAAGACACCGTGCTCTTTGATTTTTTTTTAAACGGCATTGATTTATGTCTGCATCGTAAGCTGAGTCTCGCGGATGAGCAAAACTATATAGAATGCTTTAAAGCCACAAACTGGGCAGAGAGGTCAGCAGAGTAGAATCTTCTCGCCCAGCACTTTCCTATTGTCTCCCCTAGATGCCTCTGTATATTTTCCTAAGAGTAGATGAATGTGAAGTCTATTTCTCCTATCAATAATAGTTTGTCTACATCCTGAAAACAGAATGTATAAGGAATATCTTTTTAATTGTATGTGTGTGGGGAGTGTAGGCACACATCTGTATGTGAGGGTTTATAGGCCTATATAATCACGTGAAGGAACAAGATGACATCAGGGTCCCGCTCTGTCACTCTCTACCTTATGTCCTTGAGGCAGGATCTCCCATTAACCCTGCAACTAGGCTGGTGGCCAGTGAGCCCCAGAAATCCTCCTGTCTCCACCTGCTTCACAGCTGGGGTTACACACATGGGTGACCACACCAGCTTTTTACATGGGCTCTGGGGATTTGAACTCAGGTCCTCGTGCTTGTATAGCAAAGCTTTTACCCACTGAGCCATCTCCTCAGTCTAAGAAACCTAAAATTTTAAACAGCTGTGTATGAAGGCTCTGGAAATGCAGGGACTTACAGCCCTTTCCATTGTTTTAAGTCCACTAGGAGGAGGTGAGAGTGAGTAGTTAAGGGACAGAGAAATTCTGGAAAAGAGTGAATCATGCAACGTTTAGCGTTTTTTTTTTTTCCCCCACGAGTATCCTTCAGATACAAACAAACATACCATCTCTGTCCAGGTCCTAGTGCATCTAGAACAATCCTTAATGTTTGATTGTTTACCTCTATTTTTGTGTCTCTAGAGATGTTCCTCATTCAGAGATCATGAGGAATGCTAAGATTTTTGACTTCCTACAGTTTCCATTAATGCCAACATGGAAGTAAATTTTCCTCAGCATCGTTCATCTATATCCTCATTACACACAATTTGTAAATCTGAAAAATGTTTCTCTGGGATTCATTTAATTCATTTACATTTTAATATGCAATTTACTTGTTTTCCATGTAGGTTTGCAAAGCACAAGGAAATGTAACTAGCTTTCTGGTCTGTCTAATTGAGGATTTGTCCTCAATTTCAAATTGGAAAATGAACATTGGGGTTTAAATATTAGATTCTTCTTGTACAAATACCTGTGAGTCGGTTCCTCAGAGTGGTTAGTGGGTCCCACTGACCAGATCCAGCCTCTCAGTCTGTACTGGAACTAAACTGGATTTGGAATGTCACCCTGTGGGACAGTGCCTGCTGGCAGACACTTAACTTTTGCTCATGATCTTTATTTCTCATTTAGCACATTGGCACAACCCTGTTCTAAACCCCTGTTTCTTGGGACATTTCTGACTAATGGGCACCATTGTTTGTGAGTCTCATAGAGTTGCCCGAATCTCTACATTCCTCCTTTTTATTTTGCTAGAAATACACCATAGAAATTAAACGGAAGAAGAATAAATTTATTTATTTATTTTTTTAGAATTTATCTACTTTTATTTTATGTGTATGAGTGTTTTACCTGCATGTATGTATGTGCACCATCTGTGTGTCTGGAGCCCATGGAGGCTGGAAGAGGGCATCAGATCCCCTGGTAATGGGGTCACACATGGTTGTGAGCCTCCCTGTGGGTGCTGGGAATCAAACATGGGTCCTCTGGAAGAGCAGCATATGCTGTTAACCACTTCACCATCTCTCCAGGCCACAGAAGGATGATTTCAGACTGCAATAGCCTCCAAAGCCAGTGAGCTCAGAGTGTTTGTTTTTTATTCTTTTAAATACATTGTTTTCTTCCCTATGCTTGACTGTTGAAAGCTTCTCCTGAGCCCATGACTTAAAGAAGTCTGGGAAGCTGGGGAAGATTTTCAAGCAAATAATCACATTCTTATCTAGTTAGATACGTCATTATCCTGGAAGCTTCTAGACCATCTCCATGGCTTTTCTTTTTGTAGCCTTTTCTCAATGTGTTACTGGTAATAACTAAATATTTTATATAAGCAATATCTTCCCTGAAATAGAGTCCAGAGTTAAATGAGCGGAAATAGCTACTAGAATAGAGAGAAGATGCTTTTTATTAATTTTGAAATAATTGCCTATACTTACAATTAGAGAGAGTGTGTTAGGCTTTTTAATCAATAGTAATATAATTAGGAATACACCACTTGTTAATTAGGTCTAATTTCACATTTGGAGGAAAAATACATTTGTCACATTTGGAGGATTCCAGCTTGCCCTCCTCTGGAGCAGCACCGTGTTCTTTAGCTCCTGTAAGGACTCTATCCCCAGCCTCCTCCTGACTTCCCTCAATGTCACGTCAGCTCCTCAGGGGAAGAGAGTGTGCTTTGGGCATCTTTGGATTTCCCACAAAAACTAAGCATCAGGTGTGTGTGTGTGTGTGTGTGTGTGTGTGTGTGTGTGTGTGTGTGTGTATGTGGTGTGTGTGTGTGTGTGTGTGTGTGTGTACATATATATACATAAAGTCCTAAAGTCTTTGTGCTTATCAGATTTGTAGATGACCAGGAGGAGCAGCCGATCTGTTGGATATCAGAATCATAATTTTGGCAGTTCTCCCAAAGACTGAAAACCTTACAGACATAAATATCGACTATTCAGACCTAATTTTGAAATCCAAAATAAAGAAAGAAATAGGTTTGTTTAACAGCATATCATACTCAGCTGAAGAGAGAATTGGTGAACTGGAAGAAAACTGGAGAGAAGCCATCCAAAAAAAATCAGAAAGTAGAAGTAAAGGAACGTGGTCAAGAGGCTAAGAGACAGCATATCAGTTAGCTCTGCCTCTCTGTGACAAAAGAGCTAAGATAAACACCTTAAATGGAGAAAGGCTTACCTTTGCCTCGTGGTTTCAGAGATTCGGGCCATGACCACTTGGACCTTTGTCCCTGTGCCTGAGAGCACATGGTAAAACAAACCAGCTCCGAGTATCCTCTTCAAGGCATGCCCTAGTGAGTGACCTCACTTCCTCTAACTGGGCCCCACTTCCTAAGTTTCCACTGCTTCCCAATAGTGCTACCAACTGGGTGTCAAGTCTTCAACACAGGAGCCTTCAGGGGACATTCCAGGACAAACTATAATAGAGAGGCAATATTAGGAAGTTCTGAAATGCTGGGGATAAAGAATGAGCTGAAATATTTAAATAGACAATGATTGATAATTGCCCAAAAATAAAAATATCAAACAAAAGACTCTAGAAAGAGATTAAATTCCAAACAGAATGCTCTATAGACTTTCAAAGACAAGGGCAGAGTCTAAAAGTAGAAAGTAGATTACCATCAAAGAAGCAGAAATCATATTTTAATTATTATCTACAGCATGAGTCTTTTTTTTATAATTGACATCTTAACCTAACTTTGACATCTGAGGTTTCCCTCTAAATCTGGGACGCAGGATTTAAAGGACTGTTAAGTACAAAGGGTGTGTGAATTTACTCTGCATAACTCCAAGGAAGGACCAAAAACAATGTGTAGTGGATCAAATGAGTCATATCTCTACATAATATAAGGAAGAAATGTCTAATAATTTGATTTCTTATAACCTGAAGTGTGGTGATATTGTGTTCCCCAAAATATTGTGTACCCTAATAAACTTATCTGGGGTCAGAGAACAGAACAGCCACTAGATATAGAGGCCAGAAAATGGTGACAAACACACCCTTAATCCCAATCAAGGACACCACCAGCATGGAGACACACGCCTTTAATCTCAATACCAACCATAGAGACCTGGAGGTCTATATAATATAGACAGGCAGTGACGAGGAGGTCATGTGGTTGGGTTTACAACCAATGTGAAGGCAGAACAGAAAGTCAATAAAAAGACAAACACACAGGAAGTAGGTCTCTTTCTCAGGGGAAGGACAGCAGTGGCATCGGGTGGTAAGAAGGCGGTCTTGGTCTCAGCTCTTAGCTACTGCTCTCTGACCTCTGGGGCTTTTAACTCTGCATTTGGCTCTGTGTTTCTTATTTAATAAAACCGTAGAGAATTACATCTATACTGAAGTAAATAAATTATCCTATATAATACATTAACATCAAAAAGAGTTTGAATAAAAGACTGATATACTCAACTTTTGTTTTACTTTTTATTCAGGATCTTGCTATGTAGCTCAAGCTGGCCTTGAACTTGGGATTCCCCCTGCCTCCCACTCCCAAGTGCTGAGATTATAGGTATGCACCACCGTACCTGGCTTCATTTGTCAAATATCTATTAAGTGTCTGCTATATATACTGTATTGTACATGTAGTCTAGCCATGTACCATATCTTGCTATAGATACTTGTGATATATTTGTGGAAAAAAAAACAACCCAAACACACAAATGACAAACCTCCTCCTACGTAGAGCTTACATCCCACTGCAGGAAAGACAATAAATATGATAAGTAAATCATGTACTGTGTTAGAACACCATGAGTGCTAAGGAAGGAAAACCTAGACCGAGGTGAAAGTGGCCAGGAATGCTAAGATGGGGTTGGCCATTTCCAGTGCAATGGTCAGAACAGGCGTTAGCAGGCACTGGCTTTGACAAAGACTTTGGGGAAGGAAAATCGGTGTGCCGTGACTATCTAAGCAGTCAATAAACTGATAGGCATCACTTCCAACTCTCAATCAGCCTTGTAACGGATTTCAAAATGAGCTTAGGATTTTAGCTAATGGAATTCTTTTAATTATTATAAAAACGTGGTAAAAGCCAGGATGACTTTCTGAAAAGGGTGCTTATCTTTATGCTAATTCTACAAACTTCTCCTCTGAGAAGCATTTCTCTGAAAATTCCAGAAGGGATGCTGGCCCTTCTGTTGGCATCTCGGCATTGTAAGGTTAGAGCAGGTAATTAGGGGAAGCTTGTTAGAGACCTAAGTTGTCATCATAGGGAAGAGACACAACACATCTTCACGGAGCGTTCCAAAGCTGGAGGGCGGCCTTGCTCTTCAGACTCAGGCTGCTTTTTGAAAAAGGAAGTCAACAAACATGCAGCTTCTTTGATTCTAAAAGGAGTAGAATGTTTGTCTCTGATGTTGGATTCTATAGTTCAGGCTGTTTGAAGCAGAAGGCTTTGGCATAAGCAAGATGAAGAGCCAAGAGCATCTACCCAGCTAACTTGTAGTCTTGTGTTGCAGGCAAAGAAAAAATCCCTTTGGACGGTCAAACCCAGCAAAGGCATGGTTCCTGCAGAAGATGACTTCCCACTGACCCTGACTGCCAACTTGGACGACATAGTGACATTCAAAGACACCGTCATTCTGGAGGTGGAGCACAGCAACACCTATCGGATCCCTATCCAGGCTACAGGGATTGGTTCTACCATCGTGTCCGACAAGCCCTTTGCTCCAGAACTCAACCTGGGAGCACATTTTAGGTAGGGGGATATCATGGATCAGTTGTACCATAATTACATATGTCACAGTCTTAATTAAAAAGAACTGGCTCCCCCCCCCCATCCCTCTCCTGTCCCACTCTCACTTTCTCCTTCCTTGATGAACAAGCTGGACATTTTCCAGTCATAGCTTGGTTACATTTGCTACAAGAAGACATTTCCAAGTCATCACCCTGTGCTCTAGTTTCCTTTCTGTTGCTGTGATAAAATACTCTGACCAAAAACAACTTGGGGGAGGGTTTATTTCATCTGGCACTTCCCTATCACAGTGCATCATTTGAGAGAAGTCAGGACTCAAAACAGGAACTCAAAGGCAGGAACCATGGAGGAATGCTGCTTGCTGGCTCTCAGACTCCCACACTCTTGCTCAGCTAGTTTCTTCACACAGCTCAGGACCACCTGCCCAGGGAATAGTAACACCCACGGTGGGCTGGCTGGGCCCTCTGACATCTATTACTAATCAAGACTATCCTCTAGAGACATATCCACAGACCACCCTGATAAAGGTGATTACTTAATCAAGACTCTGTTATTTTTTTGGGGGGGGGTTTTTTTCATATGATTCTAGGCTGTGTAATGCTAACTGGGACACTTGCTTACATTCTCTAGACTAGGTCCCCCTACTCTGGTGAAAGGGGTGGTGACTCCTTTATGATGGATTCAGAATTTCTGCATAATTTCTCCTCTGACTTCAATGCACTTCTAATCCCTCTCCACAAATGTAGAAAACGCAGACACAGCTTTAGTGTAATCTGAGTAGAGCTTACCTCGAAAGGTTAGTCATTACAGATATATCGGGCATTGCCGCTAGTGATTTTATGGATCATATTTCGTCTGTTTGCTTCCCCATCATAGCTCCAGTGATTGAGTTACAATTGTTTCCCCTGGCTGCCCAGAAAAAGCTAGAGAGTCTGACTATTGCCTCAGTAAGAGGCAATAGAGGGAGGCCCCTGGTTCCACAGGGGCATTCTGCAGTTATCAGTAGTTGACTCCCAGGGTTTGACTGATTTGTCCTGCTCCGTGCAGTGGTGGGAACACACCTCATGGCTGCTCCTCTGGCCTTCTGATCTAACAGTCCCTGAACCCAACTCACATGCATTGTGTTCTGAGAAGTCCTTCCCACAATCCCATCCACCCCTTAGTTCTTAACTGAAAAATACCACAAGCAATAACAAAGTAAGGGTCAACCTAGGGAGTTGAACTGTGTCCAGTCACATGTTTGTGAGTCAGATACATAGAAAAAGCTTCCTCTCTGTTTCATCTCTTGGCCAGAAGGAAAGGCATTTGTCACTGTATGCTAATGATTCTACTTAAACTTTTTGTTTTGTTTTGTTTATTTGGTTGGTTGGTTGGTTTTGGTTTTGGTTTTGGTTTGTTTGTTTGCTTGGTGGTTTTTTGGTTGTTGTTTTTTTGTTTTGTTTTGTTTTGTTTGTTTGTTTGTTGGTTGGTTGGTTGGTTGGTTGGTTGGTTGGTTGGTTTGAGATAGGGTTTCTCTGCATAACCCTGAGTGTCCTGGAACTCACTCTGTAGACCAGGCTGGCCTCGAACTCACAGAGATCCACCTGCCTCTGCCTCCTGAGTGCTGGGATTAAAGGCGTGCGCCACCACCTCCTGGTCCATTTAAACTTCTTAAGTGCACACAAGCCTCATTGTAGAAAACACCATATTTAATACACCACACACCATATTTAATCACTTGAGATTTTTCTGAATCTATAAACAGTGTCAAATAACCCCCTAAAAGGATGTGCCAACCCTTGCCTGGAAATTTGAGGTCTAGCTAACAGTTTTTATGAATATATAAACAAACTGTAGTTAGCTATTAGTTTCCCTTCTGTCTAAACCCTGTTATTCTCCTTATTAACATATAATCACGATGCCAACAATAACCAGAACAATCGGCAAAATCCATGACAGGTACGCTGTCGCCCACCTCCTGTTTCTATGAAGAAGGTTCTGTTGGCACACAGCCAGCATATCTGGATACTTTCACACTAAGAAGGAGAGTTGGGTAGTTATGCCTGAGATCATGTGGTCCCAAAGTCTACCGTGTTATCCTTCATCTCTTTACAGAGGAAGTTGGCCAAACCCTGGACTAAAGGAATGTCCATACGCCACTCCTTCTGATTGCATATTTTGGGGCAAATCTCTTAACTATTTAGAACTTTTCTCCATTCTTAGTGTGGAAATTAAAATGGCTCTGATGGATGGGTTTCTGTGATATTAAAATCATAATGTAAGCAGCAAGGGCCCGATCTAGTTTATTTATACTATATATGTTTGCTTTTTCTCCCCCAAACTTACCATCGGCCAGAAAGTTCAATTGCTGGCTGAAGATTACTCTGTTGAATAGGCCCTGTGAGCACAAATATTTAGGGACAAAGGTTTTTCCCTGACAACTGAAAGTTATTTCTCCTGATTACCTATTTGATGTTACAGCTTACTTGTGAGATACGATATCATTTCCTGCGGTCAAGCGAATGGGATGAAATCTCAAAGCCTAATAAGTTTTTAAAAGAAAAATAACCAGTTGGCTGTTTGTTTTGTGTTGTTATTGCTGCTACTGCTGCTGTTTTTCAGAGAGGGTCTCACTAGGTGACCTTGGTTGACCTAGAACTCCCTGTGTAGACCAGCGTAACTTGAACTTACGGTGAGCCTCTGCCTCAGCCTCTCACGTGCTGGTATTACAGGCATGCAGCACCTTGCCTGTCCTGAGATGAGCTTTTTCCCTTGAAGAAAAATATATTGATTAAGCCTATAAATTGGGGGCATGCACACAATTTTAACTTCTTTCCATATACTTTAGAAATCCCACCTCCTTCATAAAGAGCTAGGCAAATAAGGAGGTCTTTAAGAAGTACCCATAAATAGAGAAGGAATGAATTAATGAAACAGGTACAACTTGAAAGCATGAAGAAATGAGGGGCATAGTCTGAGGAAAGTATCTAGTCTAGTTGGTGTTCTGGTCTACTTCAGTCCAGCCCCTCTGTCCTGTCAAGACTTAATAGGTGTGTGTTGTTCGCATTGACCTTCAAAGAAACATACCATCACCAGACTTGTCTCCAGCAGGAGAAATGTATTCAGTGTGTTTCAAAGTGAGCTTCCCCTCCAGCTGGTATTATGCTTTCATTACCTTACCCTGGAAGCACTTCTCATTAAGGAGAGTATCAAGTCTGTCCATGTATCCTGCGGTGGGCTTGACCTGCTGAGGAGGACAAAGGGTACAGGGGCCACTTTCCCATAGCCTTGTATAGTAGTGGTGGTTCTGGGACAAAGTCTCGGATTTTGTTCAACTCTGGGAGCCCTTGAATCACACTACTAGTTCTTAGTAGCATTGTGACCTAGACTCCCTGAATGGTTTTTTTTTTTTTTTTGTTTTTTTTTGTTTTTTTGAGGAATGTCTTGGTGCTCACGCTATAGTACTTCCAAAGGAATGAATCTCAAGGGTGTAGGTCAAACCCAACAGTCCTGCTCTGAGCCTCTCAACGCCTGGTCTTCTTTTCCAGCCTAGATACCCACTACTACCGTTTCAAGCTGACTAACAAAGGACGACGAGTCCAGCAACTGTTCTGGATGAATGATGATTTCCACCCCGAGGAAAAGCAAAGTAAGAAGGAACTGGTGAAGAAGGGACCTACTGGTAGCCGTCGCCAGTCCCAGGTCTCCCAGGAAACCATGGATACAGGGAGCCCCGTGTTTCAACTTCACCCCGTCAGGATGGAGTTGTACCCAGGCCAGACAATTGATGTGATCCTTGAAGGCTATTCTGCCATTGCCAGGGTAAGAAGAAAGCATGTTCAGAAGCTGTTTTCCTCCCAAATAAATCTCTGCTGTACTGTATCTGTTTCTTAGGAAGGTCCCTTGACATTTATCTCAGAGGCTACACATAGCACTGAGTTACCATGGCAGCATTCCGTGCTTTCAAGGTTCAGCTTTGCTCAGTTTTCTGTTTGTTTCTATAGCTACTATAACCCCAACCTTAAAGGACCGTTTAAAGCCGGTTCTCATTACTACAATCAACACTGACCAGCCAGCAAGTCCCTGGTAGAAAAATGTCCAGCTTTCATTCCAAGAAAATTTTCCTATTAACATTTAGCAGTCTTACCCAATTTTTTCCCAAAAAAAGCATACTTTTATAGATGCTCTGGGCTGCCTCAGTTATAACCACATCTCTGATTTTTTTTTATGCAACCTTGCCTGACTAAATGATACCTCATTTAAAAACAACATCTTTGGGGTGGCTGAAAAGATAGCTCAGCAGTTAAAAGCATTGGCTGCTCTTGCAGAGGATCTGTGTTCAGTTCCCAGTACTCACATGGCAGCTCACAGCCAGCTATATAATTCTAGTTCCAGGAAATTCCACTCCCTCTTCTGGCCTCTTCAGTCACCAGGCATATATGTGGTATGCATATATACATGCAGGCAAAACATTCATACACATGTAATTTTGTGTAGATAAAATAGCCATGTTAATCTCTAGCAATAGACTTTCTAGTTTTGTTTACATCAGTACCAGATACTCAGCTTAAAACACTTAAGCATACTGGCACTGTGTATCTGTTTATTACACTCCCTTATGGAGTTTGGAAATCACCAAGTACAAAAAAAAAACAAAAACAAAAAAACAAAAAAACCCCAAAACTCAATACTTTTTTTAGTTACCCAGGAGTCTTTCCTATCCCCAAACATAGACTTTCTGAATGAGATAAGATGTTTACTTGAGTTCCTGCTTAGGAGGCTTTTGGGGTAACACTGAATTTTCCTCTTCATAAAATAAGAAGCAATGAGAAATTGTCTCCCAGAGGTAAAGTGGGAAATCTGGTCCATTTGCTAGCTTCTCTAGAGTCACAGATTCCACCTTATTTCTTTTATATCATTTCTTTACCAAGTATTTTCAGGTAGAATACATCCTCTCTGCAAAAAGGATGCCTCTCATTGGGGAGTCTTATATAATGTTTCCCTTTTCTCATTATTTGGGGCATCAGCCAACTTTGATTGTGTACATGCCATGAGATAAACACTTCTAGGCATCAAGGATGTAAAGATGACTATAACATATGCCCTAATCTTAAGACACAGTCTGCAGTCGGAGCATATTTCTAATGTGGTTACCCAGAGTTAAGCATGTTTTTAAGAGGTGTTAAATCTGGCCTAAAGGAAACTAAATACACCTGGAGCTTCAGTGAAAGCTTCCCTGTGTGGGATTGCAAATCATGAGAATGTTGAATTCATTAACAGCCCTGATGTATGTTGTGTGCAGAGAGTCAAAGAAAAGCTGGTGTGCCATGCCATCGTCGGAGCCCAGAAGGGAAAGAGCTTGCTGATGTCCGTGAACATCATCTGTGAATTTATAGCACCTCTCATTGAGCTCTCCACCAGGCAGCTCATCTATCGACTGGAAAAGGTCAGTGAGGCTGTGCCGGGGAGGCCTGAGTATTCTAGCCCGAGCCAGCATGTCCGTGCTTCCATTTTAGAAGCTAAGCCAATGGGAATCCTGGTACTGCCCATCCCCAGGACAGTGTTGTTCTTCTTTTCAAGCTTCAGAGGCCAGTACACATTTAGCTAAAGATTCTGAAAGTAAACCTGTAGTTCTATGAAGTGGAAATCCTGTTTGCATCATTCCTGGTGCATAAGACCAAAGAGAATGTGCATGAAAGTGTGTGAATACTCCATCATTTTGCTTTAAGTAGAGTAAACACTACTTCAGAGAAAGCGTTGGAATAGAATCAGCAACAATTATAATAATTAGTAAGAATGACTACCGCCCACTGATTACTATTGCTAGGCATCCGTACTCAATTACCTACATGTCCAGGTGCCCTTCACAAAACCCCACCGTGGTAGGCTCCATTATCATTCTTGTGATACACATAAGGAAGCTAACACTGCCCCTAAGATTGCTGTGGAATAAGTAATCAACTAAAACCGATTAATCTGCGTGGTAGAGCATCTGTCCTAAGCTGGAGGCTGTACCAGTGTTGGAAATCTGGTGAACCAGACAGACAGTCAAAGCCAAGAGACTGGTTGAGGTTAAAGACTGTACACAAGTTAGGGGAGTGTCATTGTTCCAATCGCAGGGGTAAACGGTCAGCAGCTCAGGAGGCGTGGCCTTAGCTGTCCATGTACTCAGTCCAAGGCTGCTCCCTTGAGCAAGTGCCTCAAGCTGACACTGAAGTAAAGGGAGAGGTTAGTCTGATGGCAAGAGAAGGGGAAAGAACTCCAGGCTGAGGACTTCTGTTGGGAAAAGGCCTGGGGGGGGGGGTATGAACATTGAGAGGTGACCCCAGACAGAGAACATGCCAAGAATGACCAGAGTCTCCCTGGAAAGCGATTATACCAAGAATGGTAAAGGTCTTTTGGAGATGGGGCAGAGGCCAAATACATATGGCATGTGTGCTAGACATGTTCTGGACTTTGGGGTTCATTCTGGAAAGCCGTTAAAGGACTTCAAAAGTGGAGACCAATGTGGTCTGGTTTATCCATTAGAATAACTCGTTAGAGTGCTGGTTGCTAAGGAGAACGTTTATTCAGACTGCTCATGTGCAAGACACTGTCTGATGCTAAGAATCCAGCCGTGAGGTTAACCCTTCCCTGGAGAAGCTCATAGCCTACTGGAAAGACCAAAAATTGACTAAGCCATTGTCCCATGATCTAGCACTGTGACAGGAAAGTGTGTGTGTGTGTGTGTGTGTGTGTGTGTGTGTGTGTGTGTGTGTGTGTGTGTGTGTGTGTGTGACCGTGCCTGACCAGTCACAGGTGGGTCAACTGGGGTTCTCGTCATCACCTCAGCGTTTGCAGGAGAGCACTCAGAACCGTTTATTCTGGGAGTAGACTCCATCAGACCTGGTTCGGTAAATCTGTTGAGAACCCCATGCTTTGGTGAGATATGAATAAAAGAACTTTACAAAGTCCAGGGGGCCAGGGAGACATACAGGTTCAATTCAAAACGAGTTTTTGAATGCCTGCCATGTACTGGGCACCCACAGTGGATACAGAGGAGAGAAGAGTCTGGCTTGGCCAGCTTGCAGGCCTCGTGGGTAGTGAGGAAGTTGAGTCAGGGTTTGAGTGGCAGCAGAGCTAGCCACAAAGCTGACAAACTCCGTGACAGACACACTGAAGACGGTCATGCTTTGGGAGTTCCTGGGAAGTTCCACTGGCGCTTTCAGACCTTTCGTTGTAAGCAATCACAAGAGATATTTATCGGCAAACAGCTGCACTGAATTTGGTGGCTTCACATTTTCCCTGAGAACAACTACTCAAAGGAATTTAGCAAGGATTTACTGAAAGTGGTTCTGTGCAAGACATTGTATGTTAAATATGCAGCATAGTTTCTTATTCAATTTTTCTAAGCCTGTAAGCACGTATAGCATATGCTGACAGTGTGCCTTTTTGTCTTCTTCTATCCTCCTGACTTTTGACAGAAGCAGGGTAACAGAGTCTTGATTCAATGTCTGTTGTTGGAGTTGATCATTAAATTAAAACATGCAAAATTCTGAATGCGGTAATAATTTCTCATTGGATTAAAAAATGGATTGGGGTCAATGAAATGGTTCACTGTCATTACCAGGTAAAGGTACTTGCCACCAAGCCTGATGACCCAAGTTCAATCCCCCCCAGGACCCACATGGTGGAAAGACATAATGACTCCTGCAAGATGTCCTCTGATCTTCTTATTTGTTTCTGCCCTTCTTTCTCCTCAAATTCAGAAGCTTGAATTCTCCCCCACCGTGTTTCCCATTGCTCATCTCCTTCCCATCACTAGAATTTATCAGGGACGATGAAGAAATATATCCACATTACCCGGCATGCACAAGAGACCTGTGAGGGCTTGGCATTCAGACCGAATTGTCCAGCATACAACTGCTCTGCCTCCTGCTGTTGGCCCAGGCAGTGTGCCTGGTATAGTACATTGGAATATAAAGACATAAACCCTGCCACTCCATCAACTCTATGCTATTTGTATTGTTCACGCACTCTGGAGATGAAACAGCATCTCTGTGGGATTGGAAAGGTCAGCTGAAACTTTCGGCCTGCTTGCTTCATGAAGTTCCAGATGCAGATTCTGTCTACTGATATTTGGGAGACAAACAGCCCAGAAAGAAGGAGTCATTTTAAAATAGATTGGCTTCTCCAGACTTCAGTTCCTTCTCATCACTAACCTCCGAATGGCCTCTTGCCAAAACCAACCAAGTGTGGCTTCTTCACTTCCGAGCCATCTGCAGTGACACAGCAGCCTTCAGGGAAGGTCACTGTGTGGACGGTTCTCCAGGCAGCCTCCGTGAACTGATAATACAAAGGGGGTCAGTGTCTGTGTCCCCTGCGTAGAGGGAGAGAACCAAAGGCTGGCAGACTTCTGACGCAACCTCGGCAGTCCACGGGAGCCGGTGAAGGCAGGGCCTGGGAAGACCAAGAGCTGTGGTGCAGGGAAGCTGATGCTGTAAGAACAGCTGGAAGACTCAGCCGGATCAAAACATGAAAGTTGGGGGTGGGGTGGGGTGATGAAATTAGAATGAGGAGAAAAAGCAAGTCAAAATGTGGAGACTGTTTTTAAGGGCTACATTTTTTGTTAGAAGAACCCCCAAATTATCAGAGTTCTTACCTTAGAGGCTACAGGTTGAGGCTTCTGGTTACTCCTCCTGATGCTAAAGTACCCCTTTTTAGATCACACAAAGATGAATGTAAACCCCAACATTAGAGTGAGGAAAACCCAGCCTGAGCAAAAGCATCTCACTCAAGAACCATTCCAGCCCTTTATCTGGTTGAGAAATGCAGTCCAGCAGCTCTCACAGAGATAGATGGCTTCAGCATCACCTCTTCTGCTACTGGGGAAATTTACAGGGGAGATGTATGGGGATTTGCCAACGTAGCAACGTAAGCATGTCTGTAAAGTGGTTATTTTAAACTGAAGGGGAAAAATCACGTAAGAGCCAAATGTTTTATCTGTTGTAACAATTCCTCAAGTCTTTCTCAAGCTATCACAGATTTATTAAACTTTGTTCCATGGCAGTATGTGCAGTGTGGCAGTGTGTGCAGTGTATAGAGTGTGGCAGTATGAGCAGTGTGTGCAATGTGTGCAGTGTGACAGTGTGTGTAGTATGTGCAGTGCATGCAGTGTGGCAGTGTGTGCAGTATGGCAGTGTGTAATATGTGCAGTGTGTAGTATGTGCATTGTGTGCAGTGTGGCAGTGTGTGTAGTATGTGCAGTGTATGCAGTGTGGCAGTGTGTGCAGTATGGCAGTGTGTAGTATGTGCAGTGTATGCAGTGTGGCAGTGTGCGCAGTATGGCAGTGTGTAGTATGTGCAGTGTATGTAGTGTGGCAGTGTGTGCAGTGTGGCAGTGACAGTTTGCTCTAGTAGTTTGTTTTGTTTTGTTTTAAACTAAGCACTCAGGGCCTCTCTGAGAAATCTACTCTCTGTTTTCTGGGTTATGTAAGTTCATGTTTCAGAATCCTAACACACTTCATTCCACCTCATTTCTGTAAACCTCTACCAGGGGAAATAAATGTCTCTGTGAAGGGAGGGGTGCCAAGGTTTTTGTTCAGAACTGATGAGACTTGTTACTCAGGGCTCACTGGACTTACTGTGGCTTGCCTTTGTCTCTTCTTTTTCCATTTCCTCTTGTGCAGAAGCCCAACACCGTCCTGGAACCTGATTACCAGTCCTTGACTATAAAGAACATCACCACCCTGCCTGTGAACATACTGCTTACAACAACTGGACCCTTCTTCATGTGTGAGAATGATAAATCCCTGCTGCCTGCAACTCCTAAGGTAACTTAGCAGGGAGTGTGTGTGTGTGTGTGTGTGTGTGTGTGTGTGTGTGTGTGTGTAAAGGAAGAGAATAAAAATATACTGCCTAATTTCAGTCCAGAAAAAAAATACAAAATGACCCAGGAAACCAATAGGAAAGCGAATACAGAAAATTGCAAGTAAGCAGTAACTTATTTCAACTCTCAGTCAGTGGGAAGACTCATGCATGGCTTAAGACCTTCCAGCCCAGCAGGATAACCTACTTGCTCCTGCCCTTCATAATGAAGTGAATCTACACAAGACAATGACTTCCTACTAATGAAGTCTAGCCCAAGACCCTACCTCAAGGAACTGGTCAAGTCCAGTCTCCCAGTGAACAAGCCCATCTCCGAGTACTGAGAAACCTGATCCAAGCAGAGAGAAAAGGCTGCAAGCCCACCCCGGCTGCCAGTGTGAGGCTGGGAGCAGCATTCTCTAAACAGGCCCTTGAGGTGTCTGTCTGATCTTTGCTGGGCATGAGAGCTACAGTAGAGTTGAGGGCCATGGGTAGGTGACAGTGCAGAGCTGTGGAAGAGGAGGGCTGGAGGGGAAATCAAGCTCATGCTCCATCTGAAAAGCTCAGCCTTCCCTTCTAGAGAGACCACCAATGAGGGCAGAGAACAATTGCCAGATCTCACGAGAGGGCCTGTGACTTAAGGAGATTTGCTCTGAGCCACACTCAGCAAGATGGCACCTTTGAAGTGGGTGAGGACAGAGTGCTTGGGAAGAGGGTGTACCGGACAGTACCCATCTGGTCTCTTTCGACCACAAGAGAGGGAAGACCAGCTAAGATTTCTCAACATAGAAAAATAAAGAAGAGACAAGTCCCAAGTGGGACTTAGCCAAGGAAAGCCAACAGGCCAGGCCTGTAGCTCTCGACAGCCTCAGAGAAAGTGCAGCTGCTATGTCCTGGTTCTGAAGAAACCTCAAGGATGAGGCATGAGTCCTCCAAGAGACGGCAGGTGACATCACAGAGCACAGGAGACAAACAGATGGAGGCTGTGGAGATGCAGACATGAGTACCAGTCTTACTTGGAAGTCTTGGTCCACTGCCGTTCTTCCTGCACTTGTAATGGGATGAAAGCAGAAACCCCCTCCCTGCCCCAAAAGATGAAGAGCCCATAGCACTAAAAGGTGGGTAGAGGACAGAAGGAACTAAAGAATGAGATTTGAAGCTAACTTAGGTAGATAGAAGGATGCTTTTATAGTGGGTCGGAGGAGGGAAATGCTGTTCAAATCTGCATCCCAGAAAAGGTTGCAATGGAGTTATGAAGAGTGAAGCTGTTGTACCCAGTGGGCTTTAGAGTGTCTCTGAGATACTGAGAGACAATACATATGAGGGGACTGCTGAAGATGGGGGGTGGGGCACGGTATGTACCAGACTCCACCAAGACAATATGGACAAAACAAAAATAATACTCTTCTCTAGAAATATGGGTCAAAATATTGGGGGAAAGTCTCATGCTTCAGGTGGTATCTGTGCTGTTGTCCCAGATTAGCCCCTCGCCCTCTTCCTCATTCTGGTGCCCAGCTGTAAGCATTGCCTATTCATCCCTTCTTGGTCCAAGAAAACTGTACCATGTACCACCTCCATGACAAGAATTAAGAAATGGAAGGCTGGAGAGGTAGTTCCATGGTTAAGATCACTGACTACTTTTGCAGAGGGCCTATATCCAGTTCCCAGCATCAATATGGCAGCTCATAACCTATGAAAGTCCAGTTCCAGGGGACCTGATATCATCTTCTGGCCTTCGTGGGTTCCCATACACGTGTGGTACTCAGAAACTCAGCAGACACACACACATGATACACACACAAACACACAAATAAATGAACAACTATTTTTTAAAAGATTTTAAAATGCTGGCCTGTTAGTGGTGGGGAGAGCAGGGTGGGTCAGGAGCTCCTGTTCCTAGTACCACATTTTCAGTTTTTATATTACTTATTCATATAGCCTTAATAAAAAATTCAAATTTATTAAAAATAGAGAACTTCCATGAATCAACACGAAAAAGAGCTGCAGCCCAATAGAAAGTCAAAAGAAGAGAGTCGAGTTCACAGAAGGAAAACAAAATGAGTCTCGAACACACGAAGGCAGGTTCTGCTTTGCTCATATTGACGCGAACAGCGGCATACAGAGCCATACAATAAACCTGTCAGGTTAGCGAAGAGCAAAAGGGAGAGAGCACTTAGCTTAGGCAGGGCGTGTGGACACACTCTCCCTGTGTGATGATGCTGGGCAGTGTGCAGTGGAAGGCAATATGCCAATCTCAAGATGCCCTTTGATGGCGTAATTCCATGCTCAGGGATTTCTACAGACTCAAGATACAAGAGGGCACACAAGCAAGGCACGAGAGTATTCATCTGACAGAGTATTCAACTGTTTATGAGGGCAAACGTTTGGGGCCAATAACCTTGAGGGATTGATTGAGTAAATGATAGCAGGACTATAAAATGATATAAAATAAAGCTTCTTTTTTTTTTAAAGGAGGCAGGGACTAGAGAAATAGCTCAGCATTTAAGAGCACCTGCTATACTTCCAGAGGGCTGAGATTCACTTCCCAACACTCACATCAGGTAGCTTAGAACTGCCTGTAGCTCCAGTTCCGAGAGATGTGGCACCTTCTCTAGCCTCTAACATTACCTTTTCTCATATACACATATCCCCACATAG
>NC_081420.1:97640180-97685665 GCF_949786415.1 Peromyscus eremicus | reverse complement strand
ACAGGCATACTGACTCGGGAGTCTTCCAACTTGGGATTAAAGTCCCTTACGGAAAAAAATTGCCTTCTGGTTTAAGATTTGTTTTTCTTCTTTTTAATCATATGTATGTGTGTGCGGGTATGTGCATGGATGCTGGTGGCGAGTCCCAGAGAAGGCGGCCTCAGATCCCCTGAGCTGGAATTACAGGCAGTTGTGAGCACTCAGTATGGGTGCCTGAAACTGAGTTCGAGTCCTCTGGGAGAGCAATGCATGCTCTTAACCACAGCCATCTCTCCAGACCTCTGTCTTCAGGTTTTTTAAAGTTCTCAATATATTTTAAATAAAATAATATAATGAAATCCTGTTTTATAAAGTCCAACCCTTTACCCATCGTGCCTATAACTAACATCTACCAAAAATATTAACTTCAAGCAATAGCCTGGTGAAGGATCTCTAATTTAAAGTTTTTAGATTTTGTAGATTGCCTAATTTCTACAAAATCTTGCCTCTCAAAACAATTTTAAGTACCAGGCAGTGATGGCATACACCTTCGATCATTCTAGAGGGAGAGGCAGGTGGATCTCTGTGAGTTTGAGGCCAGCCTGATCTACAAATAGAGTTCCAGGACAGCCAGAGCTGTTACACAGAGAAACTTTGTCATGAAAAACAAAATAAAACAAAAAAATTAAGTCAATCTTCAAAGATAGATATGCGGAGATACATCGAAATGTCTCTGTCTAAATTGTACCAGGGTGCATGTGTGCCAGAGGCAACAGGTGTCCAGTAGGCCTTTGAAATGGGATTAGACAGATCGGAGTACTTGTGATCTCCTCCCTCCCTCTCCTCTCTCTGTCTCTCTCTCTTAGACACACACACACACCAGCTGACTGACTCTATCAACCAAAGTGCACAGTTAAATAGGTCCTAGGTAAATGGGCCGTGTGAGCCCTGTGGAGCAGTGAAAGCCACTGTAAATCCTAACCCCTGACTCATGCCCCTGCCATTGCAAACCATGAGGTAGCTTTACTACAGACAGACAGAACACCACGGGACCCACGGAGACTAGAAATCAGAAAAAAATGAAGAAAACATGACAGACAAACCCTGCACTTGGTGTCGTTTCATGTTGAACAGAAAACACTGGGAAGTGGATAACACAGTCCTTAATATTTAGTATTGTAGGCAATGGAAGACATTCAAATTAAATCTGATCCTTTCTGGTCCACTCTGTACAAAGCCCATTCCTCCATGCTTCAGACAGCTTTCAATTTATCTTAAGGAAAGAACTTTCCCGTTTGTCCAGCAAGAACATTTTCCAACCTAGTTTATTTTTATTTGAGATTTAATACAGGGCTGAGAAGATGGCTCGGTGGTTAAGAGCATTTGCTCATCTTTCAGAGGGCCTGGGTTTGGTTCCCAGCACCTGCATGGCTCACAACCACATCTACCTCTACTTCCAGTGGTTCTAACTCCCCTTCTGGATTCTGTGGGTACCTGCACACATGTGGTGCACACACACACAGACAAGCAGGCACACAAACACATAAATAAAATAAGTTTAAATTTTTAAGACTATATAATGATGAGTACTTACTGCAGGTTTGACTTTGGGCAGTTTGTCAATTCTTACAATCCTAAAGTTCTTAGCAGAATCTTTTCCTTCAAATATCACACACACACACACACACACACACACACACACACACACACATGCACGCACATGCACGCACGCACATTTATAGCTATCTTGGTCTGTGCGCTGATGGACCAACAGTATATCTGGGCTGAATACTTTATGAGGTTTATTTGGTCCCCAGTTGTGCAGGTCAAAAGCATGGTGTCGATGGGAGAGCCTTGTGCACTTCAAGTGATGAGAGAGAGCAGAAAGGGAAGAGGGGGATATGTGGGGAAGAACATCATGAGGGTCAGCGTTGCTTTGTAACAACCCACTCGTATTTCAACTAGCCAGGTCTCATCAGAAAAGAACTCACTCCTAGACTCTATCCCCACTGACAATCCAATTTCAGCATGAGTTTGAGAGACAAAATAATTTTTAAACCCAACCAATAGCTGTTAATTATTCATAGGCATGTGTTTAAAGAAATATGCATGAATGTATGTGTGTGTGTGTGTGTATAAAGTTGTGGATGCACAGGGTTTTGACTGTCCTGCGTCATGTATCACATTGGACTTTCAAAGTATAGGAGTTGGTAACTTCGTGTTATCTTGTTCATAGCCTATAAAACTGGAGGTCAATGAGGAGAAAAGCCTGCTGGTCAAATTTGACCCCTCCTACAGAAATGACCTGAACAACTGGGTGGCAGAGGAGATGCTGTCCATTAAGTATGTAGAGCACCCTCAGGTGGACCACCTGTGCTTGCGTGGAGAAGTGCATTACCCCAACCTCAGCTTCGAGATGATGGAGGTGGATTTCGGCTGCATCCTGAATGACACCGAGGTCATTCGCTACATCAACATCACCAACTGCAGCCCCTTGGTTGTCAGATTCCACTGGTTCTTCCTGGTGGACGATGATGAAAATCAGATAAGGTACGCCCCTCCCAGGAAGCCCACAGGCCAAGCTGCTCACATGGTCTCTGTGTAGCTTTCCTCTGGGTTAACTGCGTTCTTTGCACTGGCCTTTCGTGAGTACCTTCAGTCTGATAAGTCATTGCTGATGGAAATAATGGAACCTAAAGTCAGGGCTCAGCTCAAATTTCCAAACAGGAAAGCGAACATGTTTTTGAAAACCCTGTCACCGCCAAAGTTAAGAAGGAATATTCAAACGTTTATTTTCTGTTGAAATCTAGTGGCTAGTGCACTGGAAGTCTGTCAGTAAAAATAAAGTCGTTGCAGAGTTTTTAACCGATTTCTTCACATGCTAAGAACATGTCACGTGAGATCTACCCTCTTAACAAATGTCAAGTGCACAGTGACACCAGGTGAGATGCTCTATAGCAGACTTCCAGAACTTGGCCATGTCTTGCCTAACGAAAGCCTTATGCCTGTTGGTACCCATTCTCCTCTTCCCCAGACTTAGGCAATCACCATTCCACTCTTCGATTTATGAATCTGACTATTTTAGACAAATCATAGAATGGCTATTTTAAAAGAAACAACAACACCGTTGATAAGGTCCGGAGAAACTGGAACTCTGGACACTGTTACCAGGAAGAGACGATGATGTCATCCCTGTGGGAAACAGTATAGAGGCTCCTAAAGGAAGTTAAAAGTTGACTCAGGGTTGTGGCTGAGTGATAAGCATCACGTCCTCACGTTTTACACATGCTGTCACATGCTGCAGAATTTCCATCTGTAAAAGCTGAGTGATATTCCTTTCTGTTGTATGTAAACGCTCCATCCTATTTACACATTGTGTTGGCGTTTGGGTTGTTTGAAAGGTTTATCTCTGGGGATAATGCTGCAAGGAACAGACCTCAAGATCCTGATTTTAATCCTGTTGGATAAACACCCAAGACTGAGACCGCTGGATCAGATGGTGGTTTTATTTACTTATTTTTTAATGCTGGGGGGTGGAACCCAGAGTTCCAGGTGTGCCAGACAAGTGCTTTAGCACGGAGCTGCTTCCCCAGGTCTCTTTTCATTTGAGAAGCCTCCGTGCTCAGTTCCATGGCAACTGCGCCATTGTGCCTCCTGGCAACAGCATGCTCTGCTCACCACAAATGCTTCTCTAACAGCTGTGAGGGGATCGCCCACCCAGGCTGTGATTTGCATTTCTGTGATGATTGCTGATGCTGAAGGGTTGGATGTAACTGCTCCCGATGTGTACGTCTTTGGAGAGATGTCTATTCAAATCCTTAACCCGTTTTCAAATGGGCCCGTTAGTTTGGGGCTTTGGGGATTTGGTTTGGCTATTGAATAGTAGGAGTTGCTCACTGGTTTTGGAAATTAGCCCCTTCTCAGTAGTATAGCTCGTGAGCTTCACTCACTCCATGGATGGCGTCTTCACTCTGTTGATCTTTTCCTTTGCTGTGCAAAGCCTTTGGAGTTTGATGCTGCCCCGCTTATTTTTGTTTTTGTTTCATTGGCTACAGAGTTTCCTGTGTAGGTGTGTGTGTGTGTGTGTGTGTGTGTGTGTGTGTGTGTGTGTGCATGTCCACGTGTCTGCAGCTCATGTGTGTGTACAGGTGTGCATGCACATGTATGCACATATATGCACATGCATGTGGAAGCCAGAGGACAACCTTGGGTCTTGTTCCTCAGGCACCATCCACCATGGTTTTTTAAATTAATTTGTAAGTTTTAAAGTTAGCTTATAAGGAAAGGGAGAAATAATTATAATGTCAATAAAGTATTGGCAATGAATAAACATGGGAAAATGTGTGCTTACATGACATTTTATATTCAAAAAAATTAGCTTCCGGTAGGTTTCCGTACGGCATTTTGATACATACTTCATTTTGGTCGGCTCTTCCTCCTCACCGTGCCCCGTCTCCCGGCCTTCTTTTCCCACTGTACCCCCTTCACTTCGCACTGTTTGTATTCTCCACCTCCCTCCCTTAAAGCCTCTTTTATTCCACCCTCCCTCGGCCCTCGCTAGGCTCTTAGCTGCTGAGCCATCTCTCAGGTCCTATCAGAGTAGTTTGTTTGTATTTCCCTAATGCAGAAAAGTTGTGGGCACTATCTCAAACACCGATTGGCCGTTTGTATTTCTTCTTTTGAACACTGTCCTCTTCAGGTCATTGTCTCGTTTATTGCTTGGCAACTCCGCTTCTCTGGTGTTTAACTTTCACAGTTCTTTATATAGTCTAGATATTAACCCTTGTCTGAGACGTGGCTGGCACAGAGTATCTCCAGTTCTGTCCACTTAGTCTGTGAAGGTTTGGTTGGCTGTTGCGTTGTGGGGGGAGAGAGGCGTGGGGGGAGAGAGGCGCAGGCGGGGGGGGGGGGTGCAGGTGTGGGGGGGGGTGTGTGCAGGCGGACATGTTGCTATACAGAAGCTTTTTTATTCCATTGGTGTCAGTCTCTTTGTCAATGCTGGGAGTGGTTTCCTGTGCTATTCGGCTTCTGTTCCAAGATCTGTTGGAATGGAATTCCTAGACCTGTGTCCTGATGTGTTCTCCTTCTAGAGTTTCTGTACTTCAAGTTAAATTAACATCTGATCCAGCTTGAATTGATTTGTTTGTTTGTTTGTTTGTTTTTCGAGACAGGGTTTCTCTGTGTAGCTTTGCGCCTTTTTTGGATCTCACTTTGTAGCACAGGCTGGCCTTGAACTCACAGAGATCCGCCTGCCTCTGCCTCCCGAGTGCTGGGATTAAAGGCGTGCGCCACCACCGCCCGGCTCTTGAATTGATTTTTGTACAGGATGAATGAGAGCTGTGGGCCTAATTTCATTCTTCGACAGGTGTCTGTTTTTTTTGAGGCAGAGTCTCTCACTGGAACTAGTCTGACTGGCCAGTGAGCCTCTTACACCTTCCTCATGCTAAGATAACAAGCACATGTTACCATACCAGGCTTTCTATGTGGGTTCTGGTGATCAAACTCGGGTCTTCACACTTGTGTGGCAAACACTTTACTGACCAAGCTTTGCCCCCCTTCTCCTAGAGTTTTGTTTTCATTTTATTTACTTTAGGGCGGGGTACGTGCCATGGCATACACGTGGAGGTCAGGGTACACTTACGGGGCTTGGAGCTCTTCTTCTGTGTGAGCCCCAGGATCAAATTCAGGTCATTGGGCTCAGCAGCAGGTGCCTCAACCTGATGAACCATCTCATTGGCCTTTAGAGTTTTCCCAATAAGTATTCCAAACCCAAAGTGTGGACTATACATTGAGTGTGTGCCCCTGTTGAGCTTCATATTGCTTGTTCTGAGTGTTTGGATGGGTTTCTGTTCTGGTCCACACGTGTTATATGTCTAGACATGCACAGAGTTAGAAAATAGTGGGAGATGGTGAGGACCTCATTTTCTTCTTAGACTGTGGCCAGGACTGATGGAGTAATGTGTACTTCCTTCCTGCATGTTTTGACAGCTCAGTGTTCAGCTGTGGAGGGTGTGCAGCCACTCCAACTGAGGAGACCTCTTATTATGTCCTTAGTGGCTCGTCAGGACTTCCAGTACATAATCCTCATCTCATATATGACAACGGCCCTTTTCTTGCCTGTGCACGTTACCATGGTAACAAAGGCTTGCTCTGGATGTCTTCCGTAGACATCTAGCAATGACCCAGTGTCTCATTGAAGCTGGCAGCCAGTCCTGGGCCTGAGCCTTGGAGCCTGCTCATTAAATGCCATGGACTGTTTGGGTTTGGAATAAAATTCTGTAGATGAACATTTAAAACAATTATGGAAAAATCAGCCAACCTGACCTAATACACTTTGAATACCAGATTTTGTGAAATTATTCTGATGTAACACAGCTAAATGAGCTTATTCCATCTGGGAGCAAGGGCATGCTTTATTTATTTTTTACTTTTTGAGAGGCCATTTCCATAATTAAAATAATGACATTTTAAAAATGTAGTTGGCCAGTGCTGAATATGATACATTCAATTTTTCATTGGTTCAAGCATATATTTCTTTCTCTCTTCAGTATCTTCTTGTCTCTTGATATTGGTTCTTTGCTTATAATTCATTTGTTCATTCAATCAAAGAGTCATTGGGCAAGAGTTGATAAATAACTCAGCTGTCACATCAGGGCCATGAACATGGGGCTAGTGGGGGAAGCTGATGTGGAAACCATGGAGGACACACTGCAGTGACATGTTCCTGAGATATCACATTCACATGTCCCAGAGCAGAAGCAGGAGAGCATTCTGAGTCACTGGACTTGTAAGTCACAGAAACCTGCACCTTGAACAGAACTCAAAAGGCAGAGCTAGGATCAGTCTAGCCCTAGCCTGGCTTGAGGCAAATTCATATAATGCCATCATTACAGATGAGTCCTCTGTCCCTTCACTCTGCTGGCCATCACGTGTTGACCTCATCCGTAGCTCAGCGTTTTCCCAGTCTCGGAGTGGCTACCAGCATTCCAGACTCAGAATGCCTCGGAAAGAGTCTTTCTGATCAGGCTAATTGAACCACTTTTCCTGTTCCCTCCCCAAACCAGGAGGGTGATGTGCTTGTCACCGTTGTCACGGCCACACACCTCACAGCAAGGGTAGTGACTTGTGGACCACTGAGGTTGAGGAAGCCGAGAACAGGGTGGATCTTTAAACAAAACTGGCCTAGGGAGAGAATGGATTTGGGGATGGGACAGAAAGTGGGGCAGCAGCATGGCGAGAGCTTGGCTTTCCCTGGGTGAGAAGAAACAATAGAGGATGCAGCTGCAGAGGTAGACTGGCGGTTGTGTGTAACAGCCCGGTGCTCCGTGAGGAATTTAAACAGTTGTTGGTCATTCTTTTCTTTCATGTTTTTTGTTTGTTTGTTTGTTTGTTTGTTTGTTTGTTTTTTGAGACAGAGTTTCTCTGTGTAGCTTTGGAGCCTGTCCTGGATCTCACTTTGTAGACCAGGCTGGCCTCGAACTCATAGAGATCTGCCTGGCTCTGCCTCCCCCAAGTGCTGGGATTAAAGGTGTGTGCCACTGGTCATTCTTTTCTTGACTTGCAGATTCCATATGCCCCTGCCGTTCTTCCTATCCCTCCACCCTTCCTTCTCAGCTCTGCTAATAATCACCACACTGGAGTAGGATCCCCCCCCCCCCCCGTCAGTGATTGGTCCCCCGGTACCTTCAGTCCCCCTCTCCTCCTGGCTCTGGTCCCCTCTGCTACAGTTCTAAGTTCAGAGCACTCTTGATGTCTTCCCTTGGCTGCCTCCCAAGTGACTCATGTCCAACATGCTGCACAGTAGTTCTGGTCCACCCCCACCCTCCCTCTCCTCCAGGGCTCCCTGTCCCAGTGCGTGGCATCGCTATTCCCCAGGAAGAATTCTTCTTCGTCCAAACCCCACACACTACATCAAACCCACCTGTGCTTCCTTCTAAAAACCCCTTGTTCATTCCCACTGCTCTATTTTATTCCCCATCACCTGTGACGGGGTTGGTTGTGACAGCCCTTACCAGGCCCTCAGCTTCCACACGTGCACCACAGTCTCATTTCTGTTCAGGGTCCTGGTGATGAGACTATGTCCCCCTGGCTTAAGTCTGTAATGACTCAAGTCACTTGTGCCCTTCAGAATCAAGTACACGATACTTGGGATGATATTCAGTGAGCCTTAGCCTGAGCTTACCCCTGAGCTCCTTCTAGTTGGCTTTCCTCCCTACATATACCACAATGACATCTTCTATTTATTTAATGTACCAGCTTCTGTCCCATCCAGAGCTGCTCCTGTCCAGCTACCCCCTCCCTGCTGAAAGCCCTTTCCTACTCTCCCCTAGCTTCCTCCTGGTCAATCCTCAAGACTTAGCTTCAGTGTTCTTCCTCAGGAAAGCCACCTCTGAAACTCCTGCCCAAGTCAGAGTCCATGCCACAGGCATCGGGACCTCTACCTACTCAGTGTACATCACACCTGTACTTATATAGCTCAGCATTCATCCTCCCAGAGTGCCTCAATCCCCATGCAGCTGGCAAGTACATCCTCTCTGTCATCTCTGGAGCCCCAAAGCCTGGTTCTCCTTAGCTAATCAACACCCCCTCCCAGGTTACTGCAGACAGAGGAAGGTGGTTTTTCATAACTTGTTTAAGGATCTTTTCTGTCAGCTTCCTGGCACCCGCCAAATAGAAAAACTCAAGGCATAAATGTCACATATAACAGAACCAAAAATGCCACCTGCCCTCTAGAAAGTCTCTGTGCACACCATCAGAAGAAAAAAACAAACAAACAAAAAAACACCCATTGGTTAAAGGTCACTTTATCAGACATATCAACACTAACCTTTCCTTTCCAATTAGAATTCTTCTGAGCTCTGTGGCTAGTGAGAGGAACAAAAACACAATGTGGGCTTCTTTTTCTTTTGTAGACAGGTATGAAGATGCCTAGTCATCTGCAGGGTATATAGATTGTGTGTGTGTGTGTGTGTGTGTGTGTGTGTGTGTGTGTGTGCGTGCGCACGCATGTCTCATGTAAGAACAAAGAAAAAAGGGTCTGGTGTGAAAGTTCAGTGAGTAAAAGCAGGTGCCAAGCAAGACTGATGTTTTCCAGATCCCACAGAGCTAAGAGAGAACCAAGTCCTGAAAGTTAGCCTCTGACCTCCACAGGTGCGCGCACACACACACACACACACACACACACACACACACACACACGTCATCATCATCATCATCATCATCATCATCATCATCATCATCGTGATGCTTCTAAAACAAACAAATAAGCAAAATGGACAAGTATGCTAAATAAATACTCAGAATCAGGAAATACTAGTCACTGCCTTAGCCACATGATGGTCCACATGAGTCAGTGCCCATGACAGTATTCTAGATTGTCTCTGAAGAATGATAGTCCATCATACATGTACGTGTAGTAAGGATATTGACAAGGGCCTGGGGTCTGCTACCACTATCACTGCAGAGATGAGTCTTCCATTGGGTGTGTCTCTTCAGCCTCTCTGAACAGCTTGACAAGAACAAGATGCTTCAAAGGACATATAAGAAAGGATCAAGGAAATGCCTGTCCTTGACTTGACCTTTGCTTTTGAGAGACCAGACAGGAGATACAGACGCCAGGGAGTCATAACCTGAGGTACAACTCTACCTGGTCTCACAGCCACAAAGCTGAGCCAGCACTAAGACTCGGAGCATGGGGCCTGAGTAGTCTCCACAGACCACTTGGGCTTTTCATTTCCAAATTAGATTATGAATAAATCAAACATGAGAGCCTAAGGGAACCAAGTATCACAGCCACAGAACACATTGTTTTCACATTGAGTTGTCAGGGGTGAGCACCAGTCATTCAAGGTAATTGGGAAAGGAGATAGACAGTCTGCAGTGAGGCGAGAGTAGAGAGGAAGTCTAATTCTCTGGATGTTTCCTTCTGTCTTCATCATCCCTCGATTTCTTTTGCTTGAAAATAGAACTGTTCCACGATGTACTAAATTCATGGTCGCTGGGGTCCGGAGCTATAGAACCAGAAAAAGCTCTGTCCTTCTAACCCATGTAACCCTATGTCCTGAATTCTTAGCCTATATAATGGGGGTGATTTCGAATCCTATGGAAATTTCATGATTTTTCCTTTCCAGTTAGAATTCTTCTGAGCTCTGTGGCTAGTGAGAGGAACCAAAACACAAGTGTGGGCTTCTTTTTCTTGTGTAGACAGGTATGAAGATGCCTAGTCACCTGCAGGGTATATAGGTTTTGTGTGTGGGGGCACATCTGTGCATATGTGTATGCATGGTTGTGTAGGCAATTCTTACTCACTTAAAGCATATCTGTTGTTTGGGAATACATTTCCTTCTAAGTTAGCCCTCACGTCTCATATAAGAACAAAGAAAAAAGGGTCTGGTGTGAGAGTTCAGTTAGAGAGAAAACTAATATTTTCCATAAAACATGTCCTTAAGACATACTGAGCCCTCCCACCTTAGTGACTGTGTTTTTAGGCTCACTAAGCCTCCTTCCACTCTTCTATGGACCTGTAGAAAGTGCAACCTCCCCCACAGAACCATAAAGTATTGGAGGCAAAGAATCCCCAGACACCAAGATGATAGACCCAGAAATTCGTATCTCCTGGAAAAGTATAGAAAATCCTCTTCTTAGCCAGGCGGTGGTGGCGCACGCCTTAAATCCCAGCACTCGGGAGGCAGAGCCAGGCAGATCTCTGTGAGTTCGAGGCCAGCCTGGGCTACCAAGTGAGTTCCAGGAAAACAAAAAAACAAAAAAAAAAAAAAAAAAAACAAGAAAATCCTCTTCTTATACCAGGCTGCATTCATCGAGGGCAAAGCAGGAGCTGTTAATTGTCCCATCACTGTGACACAAAGCTGGCAAAGCAGTGTGAAGAAGAAAGGGTTGGTCTAACTCACAGTTTGAGGGGACACAGTCCAGCATGACAAGGCATGTGAAGCTGCCGGTCACACTGCATATTCAGTCCAGAATCAGAGAGATGAGTCCTAGTGCTGTGTGCTTTTTCATGCTGTCTGGAACCCTAGCCCATAGGACTGTGCCACCCACATGTGGGTCTTCGCTGCTCAGTTAAACTCCTCTGGAACTGTCCTTACAAACATACCCGGAGATGTGTGTCCTAGATGATCTTACAGCCAGTGACGTTGACAATGAAGATTAACCATCACAACAGGATTAAACACCATACCCCTTCTCAACATGACATCCAGACACATTACTTTAAAATATAATATCCCATCCCTGGCCACCAAAGTCTCTTATTCATCTCATACTACAAAATACATTTAGTCAGTCTCTGAAAGTCCCCAGTTTTAATTTTAACACTCCCAACACTGTTCTAAAGTTCAAAATCCAACATCTCTTCTGAGATTCAAGACAAACTCTTGTCAGCCCATGCCATAAAATTTAAAAATAGGTTTCATGTGTCCAAGTATACAATAGCATTTAATCAATATTCCCCTTCACAAGGGGAGTAAATGAGAGGAGACCAAGGAAAGATTGGCCCCAAATCAGACTGAAACATGGCCAAGCAAATGACAACCCCTCCAGCTCCGTGTCTAACATCTGGGGCTCGTGGTGATGCCATCTGAGCTCCAGTGGGCTTGGGCAATCCCTCTAGTTCTGCTGCCTGCAGTGTATGTAGACTCTGTCTTGGGCCAGCTCTACTCTATGTCTTCATTGTCTTTGGCAGATACCCCATAGTGCTGCCTTCTCTGCCATCCTGGGATCTACACTGCAAACATGGCCTTCACCTTAACAGGTTCAAACATGGCCCCTCAGGGCCTCCTTTCAGAGAGTTCAATGATGTCACACATTCCTAGCCTCAGTTGTGGTTTTTTTGTTTGTTTGGTTTTTGTTTTTTTTGGTTTTTTGGTTGTTTGTTTTGGACCATTGCTTCAAGCTTCCTGTAACCCTGTAACTCCTGGATTTTGCATGCCTAAAAAAATCAGCACAAGAAGTTGAAGCTACCAAGTACTACTGCCAGCTTGAGCTGTCATCCGGCCTCCTCCTTCCACATCTGTATAACTCTGTACACCTTGGCGACTGAAATCCATGGGTGGTAGACTTAGAGCAGGGGAACCCCTTCCACAGCAGCTACAGCTCAGTCACTCTCCTTCAAGATGAACTTGCGTTTTCACAAGTTGGAGCTTTCAGTGGGTGGGAATTTTGCTCTCACGGGCTACCTTTCTTACTCTCTAGGGCAGAGCGCAAAGATTCTCTTTAATGGCATTAATTTCCTTAAAACTTACAACTGCTTTCGCAACACCCATAGTGTCTGCAACTTTAAACCTCCTCATGCCCCATTCCTCACCAACTTTTACACAATTTTTAATCAATCTGCTCTTTGTCACTGTTGATCTGGCTAAAATTGATGAATAGTAAGCATGTCACAGCCTGGATGCTATGCAGTGTTGGGATTTTCTCCACCAGACAACTTAGTCCAGTTTTTCATTCAGCTTCACTCACAATTTAAGGACATAGGCAAAATATAGCCAGATTCCTTGCCAGAATACAGTGAATCCCCTATAATCCAGTTGACAATAGAGTCTTTGCTTCCCTCTGAAACCTCATGAACACAGTCTTTACATTCTGATCTTCTAACCTCCCACCAGAGTCACTCAGTATACAATGCTTATAGCATTCCAGGGACCCTCTATCTCACAGTGCCAAATGTATCCCTATTCCCCCACAAACTAATTCCAAAGTCCTACAACCCACGTGGCCAGATTTACTGTATCAACAACCCAACTCCTGGTACCAGTTTCTATCCTAATTGCTTTTCTTGTTGCTGTTATATAATACCTCACCAAAAAAAAAAAAAAAAAAAAACTTGACTAAGGAAGAGTTCATTTTAGCTCACAGTTTGAGGGCATACAGTCAGTCCATCATGGCAGAGAAGGTATAATAAGCAAAAGCCCAGGTGGTGAGTCCCGTTGCATCCAAATTCAGAGAGCAGTAAGAGATAAATGCTGGTCCTAAGTTCACCTTGTCCTTTTTTGCCTTCTAAAAATTTACATTTATCTATTGTGTGCATGTGTACATGTGTGTGTACATAAACTCACACATACCTAGGTAAGCACATGCCATGGGGAATGCATGTGGAAATCAGAGAATGATTTGCAGGAGGCTGTTCTCTCCTTCTACCATGTGGGTTTCAGGAACCAGACTCCAGGCATCAGGCTGGGAGGCAGACACTTTCATCTGCTCAGCCATCTTGCTATCCTCTCTTTTCCCTGATTATTCAGTACTATTTACTCAGATAGTGACACTCACGTTCAGGGTGAGTCTTCCCTCCTCAGTACAATAGAAGCACTTTCCCTGGTACACTTGGAAGTGTGTCTCCTAGGTGATTCTAAAAATCAAGGAAGATTAACTATCATATCAGGCCTTAGCCAAAAATACAGGTAGGTTACATACAGTGTGTGGCTTCCTCGACCTCCCCAATATCCTTCTATGTAGTTAAACGAGCCAGATCCATGATTAAAAACAGTTCCTTGCTCTGTCTGAGGGCCCAATTATAGCTTTATTAAATCCCTCAGGGGTAATGCCTAGGCTTCAGCTGCCCCAAAACACTTCAATATGCTAGTTAAGAGCCAACTCAGAGTAAGACTTGTACTTGACCCCCACCCCCACCCCCGCATCAGCAAATGTTTTACTTGAGATGGAGTGGTGAGATGCTAAGCACTGGACCCAGGCCTTGTGCATGGTAAAGACATGATGGACCACTGAGCTACACCTCCAGCCCTACTTGGCCCATATGACCTTAGGCAGTGGCTGGTTGTCTCTGAGTCTCAGCTTTTATGAGTGAAATGAGAATAATAAAGGTCCTTCCATCCAGGGATTAGATGAAAACTGAGTCCGTAGGTGCCCAGAGTGCTTTCAGAACAGTATCATCCCCCATCACACATTCAGCAAAAGCCAACCATTAGCAGCCACGTCTTTATAGAAGACAAGAAGGGCACTTTTGCCAAGTTGCTACCAAGCCACATTTGAGAAGTGGTGTCCCAGAGGCAGCATTGAGATATTTTCTCCTGAAATCAATTTGAGGCCATTCTGAGACACAAAGAGGCCCCTGAGGTTGGAGGGCTGCAGGGACCTCTTGCTGACTTAAGCTTTGGTCCCTTCCATTAATATCCCTCTTTCCTTTTCCAGTGTGGCACTTCTCAGAACCCTTTAAGCTTCTGCAAGCATGTCTACTCTTTTTTACCTCCCAGAGAATAGTTTGGATTGGACACAATAAACAGCCAGCCCCTGGACTCGAAGAAGGTCCCTCTGAGGAGGGACGAATGGTCCCAAAGGGGAAACAGAATAGTGGCCAGCTTGTCCTGGGCAACAATTGAGGCTGGAATTTATGCCCTTCCAGCCCCTTCTCCTGGCTCATTCTTTACTGGCTTGTTTCTAAAGCAGGATGATAGATTTTGAAATCCGAAGATGAGTCCAGTGGGAATGGGGGCTGCAGTCTCCTCCTAATATGTTATTTTCCTGTTGCTGCCTCAGCAAACTGCAAAGTGGGCAGCTATGGAAGGATAAGGCACCTGAACAGGGAAGAGGAGGGTGGATGCCAGGCAGAAGGGAACAAAGATGTCCTCCATAATGACTGACAGGACCCATTGTGTTTCCCTTACTGGTCCTACGCCACATGGACATCTAGTTCTAAAATTAGATGCCACCTGCTTGGAAGGGTACTTAAGGGGCAAGACCACTTCACCAGTGTTCCGGAGATATGACAAGCCAGAAGCCCCTTCTGACACTGGGAAAGCAAGTTTCTGTGAGACACCCCCTCCCCCCAGCACAGCCCTGTCACCATGGAGCCCTGGGAACTGCTAAGGCGCCATCACATTTTCTGGTTCTGCAGTTTTGATCTTTCCTGTGAAATACAGCATGCCTGCTTCCGAGGTCATAGGGTAAGACCACCAATCCAGTGGGAATGAATTCACATCTCTATTATGAGAAAAAGCTCTTTTAAACAGCTTTCCAGAGCCCAGAGAAAATGTCTTGAGTCAGAAATATTTCCTGTAGACAGCTGCATGAAGTCAGACCCTCAATATGGTGATATTAGCAGTGAGAGGAAGGTTCCAGAAGGTTTCTGACCAAAAGCAATAAATAGAACTGAGTACTTCTCATGCACTAGACAACATGTGCAACATGTCATCCAGCAACCCTGGGGTGTCAAGATAAATGTCACCCCCCAACACTGAGACCACCATGATAGATGCAGCTGACCACAAAGCCCTGGCCTTAACCACTGTCTCCTACCGACACATCCCAGTTCCTTGTTCTGTATATTTAACTGCAGTATTCCACTCTTGGTTTAAATAGGCCTTCTGCAGAGACTCTGCCCAGACATTGGGCCACATGCTGTGGGAATACAAAGATAGACTCCTCCTAGTCTATGCATAGACAAGCATGGAAGACACACACATAACTCTGTTAAAGATGATATGATACAATCCCCTCTTCCTGTCAGGCTTGTTTATATGAAGCTCATTTAGGAAATATTATTGCTGTGGTTTTTGTTTGTTTGTTTGTTTGTTTTTTGGTTTTTTGAGACAGGGTTTCTCTGTGTAGCTTTGCGCCTTTCCTGGAACTCACTTGGTAGCCCAGGCTGGCCTCCAACTCACAGAGATCTGCCTGGCTCTGCCTCCCGAGTGCTGGGATTAAAGGTGTGCGCCACCACTGCCCAGCTGCTGTGGTTTTTAACAATAAAACCCGAGTAATACAGACAAGTCACCAAAATAAGAACATTGGAATGGGAGGGGGTTAGGAGGGAGGTGAAAGGCAGGGAGAAGAGAGAGATTAGGTAGGAAAGTAGTCTTTGCCTGTATAGATAGGGATCATAAAAACCCCTAGCTACAGTTGTTCCACAGTCTGAAATCACTTTGTTCTCCACTCTGCACATTGCAAATATCGCCCAGTGTAGAAACCCAGTGAGGATGCTCAGAGTCTCTGGGGTGGGGTCAGTGTTTGGTCACTTGGCTCCAGATAGAAGAGATGATGTCCAGTGCACTGGAGACTCTGGGTGGGGCTCTATAGGAGACCCTGTCCTACAGGGTACATTTAGTGACATCACACCCCCAAGTGACTACTGTCCTGGTTCAGATAAGGACCAAGAATTTGACTGCAGACAAAAGTCCCTAGGAACCCTGGGTGTCCCAGGACCTGGGAATAAGCAACAGAGGGAGGGCCATTTTCCTGCTTCCCTGTTACCACTGCAGAGTGTTGGGGGTGCTGGACACATGACACCAAGCAGCACATGTGTCCTTTTCATAGAACTTTTTTTTTTTTAAAGCCCACCCCATAATAGTACTCAGAAATGGCAGTGCTTGATGTGATAGTCATGGTGGTCATCTTAAGAGTTTCTCCAGTCCCCTCTTGCATGTTCTCAACCTGTTCACCATCAAAAAAAAAGAACTCTGAAAGAGTATGTGTGTGTGCTAAAAAAAAAATATAGGAGAAGTCTGTACCCGTCTACTGCTTCCCCAGCCTCGGGGAGCAAGGGCCCCACTCACAGCTGGCCATTGCTTCTGGCACTTCATGTGGGTAACCCCTGTGCTAACCAGACAACCATACAGACCCTCACTCTTAAGCATTTGGGCTGAATTTGTAAACACTGGGTGAGAAAAAAAAACAACATATTAGCCTATTTAAAAATCAAATTGACCTGAGCAGAAAGTCAAAAGCAAGAACAAGCAAATCAAAATAGCCCTGGTGTTCACTTCCAGGAGAGCAAGGAGGACAAATGAGCATGTAAGACCCTGAAGCTGGCTTCCATGTTCCAGGTGATAGGCCATCCAAGACCCTGGCAACTTCAGAAAAGGCTCTGTAGCCAGCCCCAGGGGTATTGTAGACATGGAGTGGAAAGGTCACAGCCGCGTTTGGTGCCTGGAGTTTCTGCTGGAGGGAGGAAGTGAAAATGCCAGTGGGTGAGAAGGGGACTGTCCAAGGACAGTGATGGAGAGAAAGGTCTGTGCCTGGAGAAGATGGTGACGGCACCACAGTGACTCGGCTCCTCCCCGTGTAGAGAGTTCTGTAGAACAGAGGCCCGGCTCCTTCAGCGGGAGGCATGGCGACCGAACCGACAAAAGAATCATTGCCCATGGTTCCTGTGATTGTTAGCCAGATCTGTAAATCTCTACCATACAACTTAGCTCCTTGTGACACCGTTCAGCCTCACGGCCTGTGTCTTCATTTAAGAACTTCTGGAAGAGACAGGAAGAGGCAACAATAAGGACAAAAGTCTGAATCCTGCTTGGTCCCATGAGGGCGTGGAAGAAGCTTGCTGCCTGTGGCCACCCCTCCCTCCGTCTTGGTCCGTTTTCAGTCTGCAGAGGGGGAGCTTGGAGAATCGGGATGATGTGCTTGCTTACACTAACATTCTGTGAGTCTCCTCGGAGGATCAAGATTAGAATGTAGAGGACTCAGCCTCAGAGGCTGAGAAATAGACTCAGTAACGGGACCAGAAGAAAGCAGCCAAGGGACAGAAGACAAACAGGGAACACCTCCATTTTCTGTAGCGTGTTGGGCCAAAATAGCAACTTGGTTGTTGCTTTGCTTTGTTTTAAGGCGTGTATGAGCTGACGAGGTTTCTCACAGAAACACTTCTTAGAACCTGAGTGTTGGCGTAAACACCGTTGCTGCTGTAGTGAGTTTCCACAGGCAGTGGCCTCAACAACAGAACTCTGGTCTCTGGCCTCTCCCAGTTTTGGAGGCAGAAGCGGGAGATGAAGGTGTGGCTGAGGCTTGTTCCTTCTGAGGACCTGAGGGAAGGACCTGCTTCCTGCCTCTCTTGGCTTGCAGACTCCCAGCTGACTTCCGGGTGTCTTCCTGACACCTTCCCTCCTGCAGGTACCGAAGCAATTTCCTCTCCCTGGAAATATTCAAGCCATGTTGGGATAAGGCCTAGCCAATGGCTTCGTTTTGACTTAGTTACCTCTAACAAGATGTTGTCTCTAAATACTGTTATTTCCTGAACTATGGGTTTAACATAAGAATTTCAGGGAGACCCATCTGACCTACGACAATATTTACTTTAAAAACATTAAGCAAGGAGGAAACAATTGAAAAATAAGACTGTTGCGACCAAAGCCCATCATCAAGAAAAAGAACGATCTTTAGCTAGAAACTTCTGTGAGGCACACTGGGAAGGGGTGTGAACCATGCTACAAAGTTTGATTTAGTTTCCAAATGTCACAAGCTAAAGGAGGATTTTAATTAAGAGAGTAGCGTGAGCCGCCATAAACTGGCCAGCAGAAATGAGCTTTACCAACAGAACTGCCCTGGGCATTCCCAGCAACCCTCAGCAAAGCACTGCTGTCCTTAAGGAGGAGGGAAAGTGAGCCCAGGTATAGTGTCTGAAAAGAAGTAAGGACTTTTTTTTTTTTTTTTTTTTTTTGGTTTTTCGAGACAGGGTTTCTCTGTGTAGCTTTGTGCCTTTCCTGGGACTCACTTGGTAGCCCAGGCTGGCCTCGAACTCACAGAGATCCGCCTGGCTCTGCCTCCCAAGTGCTGGGATTAAAGGCGTGTGCCACCACCGCCCGGCGACGTAAGGACTTTTAAATTAAGAAAATGGCATACCATGGCCGGCAAGATGGCTCAGCGGGTAAAGGCACTGGCCACCAGGCATAACAACACAAATTCGATCCTTGGAACCCACAGGTGGAAGAAGAGAATCAAAACCACAAAGTTGTCTTCTGACCTCCACACTCACGTGCCATGGCTGGTGGGTGAGCACAGACAGACAGACAGACAGACAGACACACACACACACACACACACACACACACACATTTTTTAATGTTTTTTTAAAAGTTACTAAAGACACAGGTGAGTGTGAGACACACTTTTTCATTGACTTTAAAGACTGAACGTAGTGAAGATGTCATTTTTGCCAAAATGACCTGTACCCACAATGCAGTTTCAGTCAGAATGCTGACAAGTTGATCTTAAAATGTACATGAAATTGCTAAAGTTTGAAATTAGCCAGGCCCCTTCAAATGTGAAAATACAATAGTAATAGGTGTCTTTTGTGTAGAGAGACAACAGAATAAAGGCACGGAATAGAGAGCCCAGGAACAGAACGGTAAATTTATAAAGTCATGACAAAGATGGAATTATTGAACCGAGAGCAGAGGGCTACTATTCAGAAAGCATCCTCGGAATGATCTGTTATCTACAAAGGAAAGATCCAAACTACATTCCTAAAGTTACACTATAAAGAAAACAATTTCGTAGGGGTTAAAAATTTAAATGTGAAGGTCAAAATATTTTTTAAATTTGAAGAAGGTGTAAGAGATGAAAAAGTAAGAAATTGAATCAGTGCTTTCTAAATAATGGAGAACTTCTCAAGATACAAAACCACAATGAGGCTATTCAAAAATTTGGCATTAGATTTGAGAGCTATTTTATTTATCAAAGAGACACAGGAGGAGTGCAAAGACAAGTCACAAGCTGAGAGAAATTTTTGGCATGATATTATCTTCACATGATTAGTATACATAATAAAGAATAGCCTTAAAGGAAAACACAGAATTGAATTTAGAAATGAAAGAACATGGTGAGCAGTAAGTTCACAGAAGCTGAAATATTAGAGCCCAACAAAGAATGAAAAGGTGTTCCAGCTCATTAGTGATCTTGACCTATGGAAATTGGAGCAACGTGAAGATGCTGTTACATACCCACCACATTGGATAAACTAAGATAGGCCCTGACCACATACTGTTGGGAGGTAGAGGGTAGCTTCCTCCGTGGCTGGAGAAAGTTTAAATTGATGGTCGTTTTGGAGATGATTTTGTCTGGTGGGAGTTTCAGCTGATGCAGTCACAATGCAGAGCAGCTGCTCAAGCTGATGGAAGCATTCCCAAGGCCTGTACGGCCCCCAGTTTTCCTGGACTGACCTTCCTTCTGGCCTGCCACACCCTCGTCTTGTGCTGGGTCCCATTCAGGAGCCCATACACGCCAGCTTCCCTTTGATCCTCAATTTGAGCGTTGGGGGTAGGGTATGTATACATGTTTGTGTGGGTGTGTACATGAATATGTGTATGTACATATGGGTCAAAGTTCAGTGTCAGATGTTGTCCTCAATCACTCTCCACCTAATTTTTGGAGAGAGAGTCTCTCACTGAGCCTATGAATTTAGTGAGGCTGGCTGGCTGGCCAGTGAGCGTCAGGGACCTGCCTGTCTGCGCTTCCCTCATGCTGGGATTACAGACTTGTGCCAGCCCACCTGGCTTTTTGCGGAGGTGCTGGGCATCTGAATCCATGTCTTCATGCTTGCAAGGCAAGAGAGTTACCACCTGAACATCTCCCTAGCCTCTCATTAGCTCATCTCTTTCCCTCCCAGAGCATGGGAAATATGCAGAATGTTTTCTAATATCCAGAAAACAGCACCTGCCGCTCTGCAGAACCAGCCTTCCCATCTGTTCCTCTCTCTCAACAATCTCCTCTGGCTCCTCATAGCCTTACACTCCCTGTCTGTCCTTTGCTCTCAGCGTGACAGTACCGTGTCTTAGCCCTTCTCTTCTTCCTCTTCGGCTTGTCACCGGTTCTGTCACAGGTGATGGAAGAAGATGGAATAACGATCCTATCAGCTCCCCAACCCAACCTTAGGTGCTTTGAGTCATGAAACCGAAACCACCTCTCTACAAGGTCAGTGAGGACTGCGTTAGCCAGGTGAAGCCCTGTTTGTGTGTGTGTGTGTGTGTGTGTGTGTGTGTGTGTGTGTGTTCCAAGGCAGCTCCCCAATCTCTTCTTAGTGTGAGATCACATGCTGTATGCAAACGCTATATGCTGCATCACTGCTGTTACAAATAGGTAGTAAAACTGAGGTCCACTGCAAAAGAAAACAATAGATCAGTCCCTCTTTGGTGTCCTCAGAGGCCCCAGGAAGCTCCAGGGCTTCCTATAGCCCACCTACCAAGAACGTCCTCTCCTGCTGTGAAGAGTCTGACCAGGGGCCAGATTAGCCTCAGCACCTGAGAGAACCATCAGCCTGCTCTCAAATCTGAGCTTCCAGAAACAAACATTCCAGCAACCCAAGGTTCCAAGCAAAGGGAGGGGAGGTCTTTAGCCCATTCTATATAGAACTTAAAAGCAGACCCCAGGTTGGGTCTCTGCTGTCCAGTTCTTTTTGGAATTCAGTATACTCCGGTTTCCTGACGTGCCAGCTGCCTCCCCACAGATGAACGAGTTAGGGTATTTTTCATTTCAGTTTTGAGTGCTATAAAACTTTTTTGTCTTGCTTTCATGGTGTCATAAAGACCCCTGGTCACCTTGTTACAGGTTCACTCCTTTTAAAGCATTTTCTGAGTGTCTTTAGTATCAGCAGTGGACGTCAGCCTCACAGAGATTCAATGTGAGCTAAGCTGGCTTCTAAAGAAACCAGTGGAGAGTATCAGTGCAGATCTGATCCCTGACCAGATTAGGTTTGCTTGGCTCCCTTAATGATAGGATTCATAAGGAGTTCATATATCTATGTGTTCATATTAATTAAAAGTCCCCCAAAGTGAGCTACCTTTATGGGAGCCCAGACATTCAAAGAAACTGACTTGAAGCTTTCCTGTTTTGAAAGTATTTTTCAAGTGCTTTGAAGCTGAACATATTATGAGATTTCACAGTCTACCTGTTCGGGGCAGCCCTTCCAAGAGTATGTAGCAGTGGGGACACCTTCTGGAGTTTCATAGAAGTGGCCGTGTCTCACAGAAATCTCTTGAAGAGAGCTTCAAGGTAGATTCTGTTAACTGTCTTCTCCTACTCCTCTCATAGCTAAACTCCTGAGACATCTCCCCAAGGGCAAGGTCAGTGATGTCTTCTTTTCCTTAGATTATGAGGGAAGGTTCCAGACAACGCATTACAAGTTCCTTGTGTGGGGGATTGCGATGTCTTTTGACATGGAAGGCCTGTTTTGTGACTTGCCACCAAGAGGGTGGCCTGGCACGAAGCAATCCAGGAACACTTGTGCCTGTGGCTCAGGAGGGCTGCCAGCGAAGCTGTTAAGAGTATGAGCTTTGGGTCAGTCCAGCACAGCTCAGTAAATCGCTTGCTTCTGTCTTTGAAAAGTGACGGGACTTGTGGCGTCCTGGCGTGGAGATCAAATTGGGCAGTACTTATTCAGTGCTTAGTGGTAACTGGCAGGATGCTGGTAAACAATGATGGCTGTAGTTACCTAACACAGGCTCCCATTTTCCATGTACTTCCCCACCATCCTCTCTGTGACTTTCTTCCCACCACCATGGGGTCATGACTCCTCAGCCTTGAACGCACATTGGAATCATGGCAGAGGTTCCTAATGGACTAATGCTGAGTTAACCCAGTTTCTGCAGTTGTGTCTTGAGCCCTAAGACCTGAGGGATTTGAGCTTCAACTTCTCAGCGCTCACTGCCTTCCCCTCGGCACACATGGCCAGTCGGAAGCGCTGGAAACATGATGACATCCTAGGGCTGAGTCAGGCTGCTTCCCATAATGGTTGTGTCTGTGGTTGGCTTCCCCCTCTTCGTGTGGCACAGCTAGAATGAATGCCAGCCGGGAAGGTTCCAGCAGCCACATCTGTTTCTGTCATTTGATTTTCCACATAGGAAGAACTTCAGCGTAAAAACCACAAATATAGCCGGGCGGCGGTGGCACACGACTTTAATCCCAGCACTCGGGAGGCAGAGTCAGATGGATCTCTGTGAGTTCCCAGGCCAGCCTGGTCTACAGAGCCAGAGCAAGATCCAGGACAGGCTCCAAAGCTACACAAAGAAACCCTGTCTTGAAAAACAAACAAACAAAAAAAAAAACCCACCCCACAAATACAGGCAGTAAATGCTGGAGCATGCCAGGGACTTTCAGTTTAGGAAGCAGGAAAGTATGCCATCTAGTAGTATAGTTCAAAGCAATGGTGTTCATCTACTCCCTTTAGAAGCAGGAAGGATCAGTAGATTATGTTAGAGAGATTCAGAGGGAGGGAGGGAGGGGGAGGAAAATAAAAGATACAGGAAGGAAGGGAGGGAGAGCTGTTCAAAATGAGAAGCAGAAACAAGAGGAAGAAGAGATAGGTTTTTTAACCCTAAGATATAGTAAATATATATTAATCATGGCACTTAGATGGTCAACTAGCTGTTTACATCACGTTTTCTAATGCATCATCATTGCCCAGAGAAGTCAAGACCAGATTCAGGGTCTGAAGGAAATAGGCTCTCCCTGATGATGGAAGGGGGCAACATTTTCTTGGGAAGATCTGTGCTTACCGGAATTGGAGAGATCACCGGGGTCATTTTTACACCATCCAATGCAATGCTTAGAGAAAACAGGATAGTACATGTCCACGTGTGGCATCCACGTGTGGTCATCTGTATGTGTGTGCATGGGGGACAACTTCAGCTGTCACTCTCCACCTTACTTTTTGAGGCAGGTTCTCTCCATAAACCCAGAGCTTGTCATCTCAGCTAGCCTGGTTGGCAGGCCCCGGAACTCCATCTGTCTCCTTGCAGCCCTCCAGCACAAGGGTTACAAGAGTGTACCGTCACGACCAGCTTGTATGTGAGTGGGGGTGGGGATCAGAACTCAGGTCCTTAGACTTGCGCAGAAACATTTTACCCACTGAACTATCTCCCCAGGCCCCAAACAGGATCTCTGTAACCCTTTTGAATGCAGGAAATTAACAAGTCATTTCCCCTCTCACATATATGTGAATGTGGTATGTGTGAGTGTGCCCATAAGTATGTAGGTCCATGTGTATTCACAGGCATGTGAAGACCCAAAGTTGACATCAGGAATCTTCCCTAATCCCTCTCCACATTTATTCAGGAAGGGTCTCTCAACTGAACCTATAGCTCACTGGTTCAGCTAGCCTAAGCAGCCAGCTTGCTCCAGGGCCCCCCTGTTTCTGCCTTCTGAGCACTGGCATTACAGTCAGGCCTCCACACCCATCCAGCATTCACATGGGTTCTGGGGAACGTGACTTCTGGTCCTCATGCTTGCACAGCAAGCTCTCTAACTGCTGAGCCATCTCCTCAGCCTTATAGGACTTTTAAATAGGATTTCTTATTCAGTAAATGTTGACTGAGAATCATCTTGAAACTTGATACAGCATCATGTGCTAGGGACAGTGGTGGTGGAGACAGGCCTGGCTGCTGAGTGGATTATAATGTGCCGTCTATGGAAGCATGAACATGACCCCATAACTTGGCCTTGGGGTCAGGGAATATGCCCCCAATGAAAACAGTGATGCTAAGACTTAAACACTACGTAGATATGAACTGAATAAAGGTGTAGAGTGCAGAGGGAGAGCATATTCCATAGGCTGACAATGAGAAAGGACTTTCTTGGTACTTAGAGCATTTCACCAAGAACTGGGCAGGTGAGGAGAGCAGAGAATGGGAAGGCTCAGGGCAGTAGGAAAAGAGTAGGAAGTTTGGCCATGAAGAGCTCTGTCAGAGCACTGTGCACTTCAGATGTCTACTTCTGACTCACTGGCCTTGGGGTTTCTGGAAGCCCAGGGTCTCTCCTCTCTGTAATTGTGCACCAGTGTGGTGAGTTCCTTCCAGGCAGAGGCTGGGATGGTGGTTCCACAAGTAATATATTGAGGAAAAAGCCTCAGGAGAAACTGTACAGGAGTGAGGGAAGCTAGGGAAAATGGAGGGGAGATGGGAGATGTGGTTTAAAAAGTACTCCAACCTCAGCCAATCCCACAGGGAGCTCTGCAGAGTGGGTTGATCACCAGAGTTTGTCCCATTCACAGATGAGGAGGCTGGGGTCTTAGAGTACCACACCCATCAACCAGTCCTTCACCTGCCTGAGAGCCCTTCCTCCAGGAAGACATAACTTCCTGAGAAATTCTTGGTGTTGTTAGGCCTTTTCTATCCGATCAGAGCAAGGTTCTAGAGAATGGTGCTCACAGCACCCACAGCCCCAGGCAGTGAGCACATCCTCTTAAGCAGGGGGATCTAGACATGGGCCATCCACACCTGTATCATCAATTTGGAAAATAACATGTGCTGGTTCTCTTTTTCCAACCAGAGGAAGCCCATCTGCAGGCCTTTACATAAGGCCGGAGGCTGTTCTGACCCTCAGTAAGGGGCACTTCCAGAACCCAAATGTAATGAATAAACAAACCAGCAGTCACTGTGTGTATTGCAAAGCTCCCTGTCCCGACCACCTTTTCTGCCCTCCGCCTGGATCTCACTGCCCAGACCTGAGTGTATGTCTGACCTTCGCCTCCCATCTACACATAGGGAGAACTCCACCGTGCAGCTGAAGCATGAGCTTGTTCTTAGGCTTTTGTTTTGTCGTGGTGCAGCTTGCTGGCAGCGGTGGAAGGGTGGGTTGAGCATGGTGGACTTTTCTTACTGTGTAGCACAAAGGTTTATATTGATCCTTACCCACGAGCCTCCTGAGCTAGGCTCGGGGCTGCTCATCAGCCTGTGTTTGACACTCAGAGGATGCTGTCGTGGCCCAAGGGAGTGGCTTCTCCTGGCGTCTCCAGCTTTTCTTCTAGAATTGGAGCAATATTGATTTTCCTTGATTGCTGCACACTCTCTTTTAAAAATAATGGAATCTAATCCTGTGAGAGCCAGCATAACAGGAAAGCAATCATCTGTACCTGAAGGGGAAAAGATCTTTTTTGGGGGGAAAAGTTAGACCAATGTTGAGTTTGAATGAGGAGGGAGGCAGGTTTTAATAAGTTAAGGCCTCCATTCTGCTCAAGGTCTCATTGCATTAAACTCTTGTTTGTTTCCAAAGAGACCTCTCACTTTCCAGTTGAGGTGTTGTTTTTCCCCGGGTGTGCAGACACTCCACGGCTTTGTATTTTTCCTTGACAGACATCCCCACATGCTCCCTTTTCAATCTGGAAGACATCCTGGGCAGGGGAGTGCCAATGATGAATGAGAGAGTGCTATTCTATGCATGGTGACCCAGCGGAGGGTCCCCCCAGGCATCTCTGCTGACCTGGGGTGATTTAATAAGTGCTTAGGATGGTCCTCTGCTGGTTTTCACTGTCCCTAGCTGGCAAGGCTACAGTGTTAACCCCACATTAATTATCAGCTCTATCCTGAGCTATCACAGTGACTTCCCACCCATGGTGGCTGCTCATCACTGGAAGCACCTGGGACAACTTAAAACTAACTCCTGGGCCTTACCCTAGACCTGAATCTGCCCAAGGATGGGGCCAAGCATCTTTATTGTATCAAGTTTCTCAGATTTTTTTTTTGTACCCACCCAACCAAGAATCTCTGCCAAGAAATCAAAGTCAGCTAAAGACATCTGATCTAGAACAAGGCCAGTAAGAGCTCTGGAAAGCTAAGAGCATCCTAGCTGGGGGTGTGAGTGCAGCACACCGCTCTCCTGTTCTCATCTAACCACCTACCCTGCCTGCCAATCGAATGTCCATTGAGCTCAGCCTCTGTGTGATAGAGTTTGTGCTGCAGGGCAGAGAAGACCCTGCCCTCCAAATGCTCGTGGCTCTGTAATGAGCCCAGTTACAGATGGTGCCAGCCCCGGGTTTCCACACGGGAAGGTAAACTGATCTTGCTTCCTACAAACAGCAGGCAATGCTCTGCTCAGAGCCTTCACTAGGCAAATAAATAACACTTTTTTTTATTCTCCTGTTGATTTTTGAAATGAATTAAAACTAGGATTCTATTTGTAGTAATCACATAAAACATTCCCTTAATATAAGCCTACTAGTGTATATGTAGTATGCTGCCACCAGGTAAGCATTGAATGGCTTAAACTAATCTGTACACCAAGTGTGACTGGCAGTTTCCTTTAATGTTAAATATGCAGAGACCATGTAATCCAGCAGTTTCCTACAAAGGAACGTATCCAAAAAGAATGAGTTAGTCAGTTTCCCATTACTATGACAAACACCTGAGCACAATCATCGTATAAAAGAAAGGGTTTGTTTTGGCTCACAGTTTTAGAGGCATCAGTCCATAGTTGGTTTGTCTTGTTTCTTTTGGGCCTGTGACAAAGCAGTGCATCATGGTGGGGATATAAGGCGGACTAAAACCATTCACCTCATCATGAGCCATGGGGCAAAGAGAGGAAGAAGAGAGCAACCTTCTACTATCCCCTTTAATGGTACATCCTCAGTGACCCAAAGGCCCTCTAGGCCTTGCCTCCCAAAACTTCCACCACCTATGAGTAGCACCGAGCTACAGACCAAGCTTTAACACATGAACCTTTGGGGGAGCATACCAGATCCAAATCAAAACAGAGAATAAACATGTGTCCACATAAAGACTCACACACAAATGCTCATAGCAACTTTATTAGCAGCACCAAAAGCTAGAAACAGCTTGGGTGTCCATCAACAAGAAGATAGATAAGTAACCATACTATGGAGTACTACTCCATTTTTAAAAACAATACTGTTCCACATAACAACACTAATCTCAGAACGTTTTTATTGAACCAAAGAAGTCAGGCAGCAGTAAGTATAGACTCCATTTCTATGAAACTGTGGGCATAACTTACCTACTGTGCCATAAAGCTCAAATCTACGAGGATGCTATGTAACCTCTGAGGGGATGATAAACTATCTATACATGTGGCGGTAGGTTCTTGGGTCTGTGTATCTGTAAAATTTTGTCAAACAATATGCTGATGAGTTTGCTTTGTAAGTAAACTGCACCTCAATAAAGTTGCTTTAGTAGGTAATACTGGAGAGGCAGAAATCAAAGGTCATAATGGGGTGCCTGCAGTTTAGGAAACCACAGTCCAGGCCTCAGTGGAAAGTGAGCTGTGATGAGCTGGGGAGGCTTTCCTTCTACAAAGGTGTAGCTAGAAGTTTTCCTGTGTCCTGGCCGGCCGACAGTCAGAACAAATCTCTCCCATTCGCATCCCCCAAGTAAACACATAGAGGCTTATATTAACTATAACTGATCAGCCATTAGCTCAGGCTTATTACTGACTAGCTGTTACACTTAACCCATAATTCTTATCTATGTTTAGCCACATGGCTTGGTACCTTTCCTCAGTTCTGCCTTGTCATCTTGCTTCCTCTGTGTCTGGATGGTGACTCCTGACTCAGCCTTCCTCTTCCCAGCATTCTCCTTGTCTGCTTATCCTGCCTATACTTCCTGCCTGGCTACTGGCCAATCAGCATTTTATTTATCAACCAATCAGAGCAACACACATTCACAGCATACAGAACGACATTCCACACAAAGGGAATATAGGACATACCACCAGGACCTTCTGCTGAGCCTGAGTTCAGATGGGGCTGGGAGGATTAAATAAGTGAACCGGGTTGGAACTTATAGTAAGAGAGAGGGGAGGAAGAGGAACAGGCCAGAACAAAGTCTTGTGTGCCTAGAAAAAGGAGGAATGGGAGTGAGCCTTGGCCTTGGCCTTGGCCTTGGTCTCATACAAAGACCTTTCTAATCCAATGAGTGAAACCTGAACACATGGGCTTCAATACCAGCAAGTGCAGCCACCTAATTTCCCCAGAATCCCTTTACTCAGGACTTGAGTGGCAGCAAAGCTCAACAATAGGGCCAGCACCGGGATGTGTTAAGCAAGGTGCTGAGGACTCTGCCTTGTAAGGGATGGGGTCATTTTTTTTTTCAGGATCCCAACAGGAAGTGCCTCACATGCACCACCCTAGTCCCAGCTCTGCTTTCTAGTTGTCTGGGAGCAGATCCTCATCATTCCTGTCTAGGCCTGGCCACGCAGTTCAGGCAATGCACTGTATATGGCACCCTGTTAGGAACAAGTCCTGGGGGAGCTCGAGAAGGAAAACATGGGAGAGGGGGATCCCAGGAGTCTGTGTGTGCTCAGAGGGGAAATCCTGGATCCAGGCTGAGATGGGTGGTCCCCAAAAATTTTAGGAGTGACTGTTGAGATTTGAAGAAGACAAGTACAAGAGAGGACTCAAGGCCGTTCTTCTAGATCTTTCCAGTATAGGATGACAATGAGAGCCTGTGGCCAACAATTTGCAGTTTCTGATGCCTCCTTGCCTTTGTAGGTTCGCACCCTGTATCAAGCCCTACAGTGCTCTGATGTCCCAGATGGAGTCCATCCCAGCAACCTCAGTTACCACCAGCTCGCCAGCAGCCCCGGGGATGGTAGAGTCCACTGAGGTGGACTTCAGTGATTCTATTAAGTAAGTAGGCAAAACCAGTGTGGGCTTGTCCTTAACATTCTTTCCTCTCACTGAATTTACATTCTCAACACCCATCCCTCACTTGTCCACTCAGCCATACACTAGTCAACAGTTAGATGAGTGGATTTTATGTTAGGCTCACCACTGGCTCTCTGCTCTCAGGTGGGGTACAGAGTTCTTAACTTTAGGGGACTGAGTCCTTCCTTCCCATTGCCTCTCCATAGAGCAAAGCTCGGCAGACAAGATGGGACTCTGGGTGGAATGCAGAAAATAACATCATTGTTTATCTATCCAACACTGTGTTCTCACAACAAAATTCTCTAAGTAATTGTGAAATTCAGTTAGGTATGGTGGCACAGGCCTGTCATGCCAGTACTCGGGAGCCTGAGGCAGGGGGATTATGAGTTTGAGGCCAGCCTGGGCTACATAGTGACAGTCTCAAAAACAAAATAAAAACTTACGAACTTGAACATTGAGGACTTATCCAAACTGTCTGAAGAATTGCCCATGCTTTCCAGGATGCCTTTTAAATAGGACATGAACTTGATGCCCCAGGAAAGGGCGGCCTCTGGGAAACTGAGCAGTGTAAAGGCCCACTCTACACATTTGAAGGCAGAGGACATCTGAGCACTGCTATCTGATCTCTTAGAGAAAGTGTCTCTTGAGCGGTACTCTGTACTTATTCTGGGCTATGGCAGAGAGGAAGAGGAAAGTGGGGGATACAGCTGGACTGATGGTGATGGTTATCAAGTGAGTGATCCTCTCATCTCCTTAAACTCCCCAGGACTATCCTTATGGATGATGAAGCTGGACCTGAAGAAAGAGAAATCAAAAAGCCCACAGCATCCACCATGATCTCAGAAGTATGATTCCTTTGCTCCTGGGCAGGATTAGCAACTAAAAAGTCCTTCCCAAAGCAGAGAAGAGCAAGGATCAGAGTGCCAAGTGTAACACTGGGATGGGGCTGGCATGAGGCTGGAGGGCTTTGTCCAGGTCCCCTCTCCCCAGAGTGAGCACCAGGGTACCTTGAGACACAATTTCTGAAAGTGAAAAATTGGGATCTCTAAGGCTGGCTGGTCACATGCCCTTCCCTCTCCCCGCCAAGAAGCTGCTAATGGAGAAGTATTCCTCAGGAGTAGTGTAGTATACGCAGAGGCAAGTCTAAGGCTGTGGGCCAGGGAAATGGCTCAGAGGGTAAAGTGCCTGCTGTGCAAGCCTGAGTGCTGAGTTCAGATCTCCAGCACCCACGGAAAAGCCGGTCTCTGTGTAATCCCAGCACTGGTGGGATGGCTGTGGAGACAGGTAGAAGCCTACAGTCCGGCTGAATTGGTGAATTCCAGATTCAGTAAGAGACTCTCTCAAAAAAAAAAAAAATAAGGTGGAGAGTGATCAAGCTGTAAACATTGACACCTAGCCTCCACATACATATACACACATGTGCACAGGCACCTGAGCTCACATATGAACACAATAAACATAGACACATACATACACACTCCCATACACACATATGCCCATATCCCACCCACCCATATATAGAATACACTCACTTAAATACTTCCTCTAGAATGATAGACTAAGGAAACCATTGGAGCCACAAAGTTCTCCACCAGAAACATTTTTTTTAATTACACCTTAGAAATAGCAAAAAAGAAAATTGAAAAAAATGCAAAATGAGTTACTATATGTCCATGCTAAGACACAGTCATGGCAAAGAATACACATGAGCAAAGATGTTCATATGTACAGGCAGGGGTGCACATTGATATAACCTCTATGATGTGTAACTTGGAAGGTGTATCAATGTTTAAAATGCATACTTCTTCTTCTCAATTATTCTCCAGAAATGCCCCTGTGTTTATATGAAGATATAACTAGCCTTGTACTTCACAGCTTTGTTTAAAAGAACAAGAACATTTTGGAAACAACAATTCTTCCAACAGGAGATTAACTGAATAAACTAAATTGCATCTACACAAGGCAGTGCTATGGAATGGAATTCTATTCTAAAAACCCAAAAGGTTCTCCACTAGTTTGGTATAAACTCTAAAGTATCAAATAATAAAGTAATAGGAGAAAATGGGCACATAGTGTGCTATCATTTAAGCCAAGACAAAAGTATATAAAAACAAAAACTAATAGTTACTTTTTAAATTTTTCTATATATGTGATTTTTTTGCCTGCATGTGTGTATGTGCACTACGTGTATGCAGTGCCCACAGAGGCCAGTAGAGGGCATCAGACCCTCTGGAACTGAATAGATGGTTATGTGCTGTCAGGAGGGTACTGGGAATAGAATCCAGATCCCTGCAAGAGCAGGCATTGCTTTTACCCACTGAGCCATCTCTCCAGCCCCAACAACTAGCACTTACTGAGCACTAAGTATGCTTTGCATAGTTGTAAACATTTTTTACATTGTCTCTGTTGGTGAGAACCATTGTCCTTTGCCTCTTTAGTGGGGGATGCATGTGTGAGGCAGTCTAGCGGGGAGACTTGGCAGTCTCTATGTTTCTTAAATGGTGACATAGATATATTTGCTTATGCGTAGAATATCTAAGAATTACAAGCATCGTGAGTGCAGGGGTTTTCTTTTTCCTGTTCTGTTTACCATTTTATCCCCAGAACCTAGAACTGCTTCATAGTATGTCGTCCGTAAGTATTAGTCAAATAAAGACTGAAGAGGTGACTCAGCAGTTAAGAGCACTTAGTGCTCTTCCAGAGAACATTCCCGGCACCCACATCAGGAGGTTCACAACCACCTGTAACTCCAGCTCCATAGCATCGTCTCTGGCCTCCATGGACATCTCCACTTGTGCACTTACCCATTCTCAAATGCATGCATAAATACCTAAAAATATTTTTAAATAAATTTTTAAAAATTAGTCAAAAGAAGAAAATAATCAGGTAGACCCTATCAAAACCCAAACAGTGGTTACCTAAGAGACAACGGAAGAGTAAGGAATTTTGGTGGAAGTATTATTTTTTTAGCTATATAACTTTTCAAATATTTTTTATTTGTATCATGAATATGTATCAACTACTTTTAATATTCTAAATAATGCTCTTGAAGACTATTCCATCATGTGAGATATAGATAGATAGACATATATACACAGGACAGAGACACATTCATACATGTGTACTATAACCTATTAATTGATTGTAATTTCCTTCCTTAAATCTTTCCCTACTTTTTAATTTCACACACTTGTCTTCTGAATGTTCATCCATTTCCATCCTCAGAGATGCTTGTCATCAAAAATTCATGCAGTACAGAAAAATCAAAGCAAAACTCCTTTGAATCCCTTCATTCAAAAGAAAAATACTACTGAGATGCTTAGCAGTCTCCCAGATACTGTTTTGCATATGCAAACCTCAGAATGAGTTTACACCCACTCATGCCTTCAGAGTGTGACTCACATGAGCCCTCTGCAATTTCACATGAATGAAACCACCTTTTCTCTCAAGAACATGTTGTATGTATCATTCCTGGTCCACAAATACATATTGGGTCATCCTCCATGAATAGAGAGGTACCACGCACACTTTATTTAAAGCGAGCTATCTCTGGTGGGCAGACAGCTTGCTTTCAGAGCTCCCCTGTTAAAATAACTCGGTTGTACATATCCATATATGTACATTTTGGGCATTGTCCAATTATTGTCATAGGAAAAAAATGTCCAGTTGTTTAGAAGATACTTTCAGTTACATAAACTTGTGTTGGGGAGGATATATGCACATGAGTGCAGTGCCTGTGGTGGTCAGAAGAGAGAGCCAGATCTCTTGAACGGGAATTACAGGTGCCTCTGAGCCACTCAACATGGGTGCTGGGATCCGAAACTGAGGTCCTCTGTAATAGCAGTACCTGCTCTTAGCCACTGAACCAACTCTCCACCCCCCACATGTCCCGTTCTTTTCATCGTATTTGCTGTGTTTCCTCTTTCTCAAAGGGATGGAGAGGTATGCATTGATGAGTTGCACATGCTTGCTAGCTTTTCCTCCCTCTTTCATTTCTAGGCAATAAAATACAGCTCCGCAGGAACAGAAAGAAGCCAGAGCCAGGTGGACTACCCAGAATCCCTGTGGATCTTTGAACAGGAGGAAATGCTTTCCATTGGAATAGAAGAAGTAAGTGATATCCCAAGGTCCTTAATTACCCAGCACTGATGCTTCCAAGCATCTGCTCTGGATTTAAAAACTAGCATCTACCCAGAGTGTTTCCACTGTTACCTTCATACATGTCCAAGAGTCAAATTAGAAGTCAGGAATAAGTCTGTCCACTGACAAAATTTAACTCCCCTGCTGCAGACCCATCATCGTGACAGCTCTTCCCATGTGGGATGACTTTCTCTGCAGGTGTTTGACATTCTGCCCCTCTATGGAGTTCTGCGGCCATACAGCACCCATCAGATATCGTTTACCTTCTATGGACACTGTGACATCATTGCACGGGCCAAAGCTCTGTGTGAAGTGGAAGGAGGGCCCACCTATGAGATAATACTGAAGGGAGAGGCTTCCCTGGTCAGCTACTCCTTTGACACTAAGGACATTAACTATGGATTACAGGTACTGCAGACGTCAGGTGGCGTTTTTCTGGGTTTGCCTTAAACATGGATTGTAGTCCTTACCCTTGAATCTCTCTTGATCCATCACTCATCACTCATGCCCTTCATCCATGATCAGCTTCCCTACCCTGGTCCCCTCCTCACCTGTTTGCAATCCTTTTCCTTTGCTTTTCTCACAGTCTCAAGTTAAGCGTCGGAAGATGCTCGTCTTCCAGTCCAGAGGCTGCCATGACCCTTCTCTTTCTCTTGTTAACACTATTTTTTCACACCCCTCCCTTTACAATCTCTAGGGCTTTTTTGCTGCCCTCTCCCACACACCTGACATACTTGCAGCACCCAGTATTTCCAAGTTACCCACCGGAGTCCCACTCCGAATCACTCTAATCACATTGCAGGACTTCATCAAGCCATACCTAAATTTTTGTTTTGATGTTTTTGGTTTTGATTTTTAGAGAGAGTCTCATGCAGCCAGGCTTACCTCAAACTCTCTGTGCAGCCAAGGGATGACCTCACATTCCTGATCCTCCCAACTCCCCCTCCCAAGTGCTAGGATTACATGCACGCAGGAGGACACCTGGCTGCCGTGCCTAAATATTACAGCAGTCTGCCCACACCATAGTACATAAAGAACTCAGGGTCTGATTCAGTGGGCACAGCCTTTGGCCTGGGGTTTCGCTTTTCAAAAACAAGCTCCCTGCCATGTGACGTCAATGCCGCTAGTCTACAGACACATCACAAGCGAGGGATTGCGTCACTACTAACCCTGTAGACATCAGAAAGTGTATCTTCATCCCATCAGTCCCTGGGCGTTCACCCCAGCTGCACATTATTGAGAAAAGAGCAGGTTTTTATCCTGTCTGGATTCCTACTGTTTCCTTAGGAGCATCGCCATCCCTCCAAGGTACAGCACCTCTCATCTAGACCATGGGGAGGGACAGCTATGCCTATGTCACCAGTTAGTGCTTTGCCCCGGTCACAGTAATGAGTTCCCTTCTCTGTCACCCGTCAAGCCACTTACTGAGGACGCCCTAAGCCTTTTTTTTTTTCCATCCCAGAGTCTTTTTTAATAATGGGTTTATTCTTAGAGAATTTTATACAGTACATTTTGATCATATTTATCCCTGGCCTACTCCTCTTGGATCCTCCCCAACCTCCCTACCCACCTTGTTCCATCTTACTCTTGCTTTCCTGCTCCCTCCTCATTAAGTCCTGTTTGTATTGGCTGACTATTCCTGAGTGCAGGGTCTGCCCCGGAGTGCGATCAGTGTACCAGGGTATCACACCATTAAAGAAAACTGTCACTCTCCCAGCAGCAAACATCCCACTAGCTCCTCAGCTAGGACTGGGGCTTTGTGCCCACCCTCTCCCCTCCTCCATGCATGTGAGTGTCTGCCCTATTCTATCTGGAAAACACTGTTTCCTTGAAGTTACCCACCACATCTGGCTCTTAGAACCCTTCTGGCCCTCTTCCACATAGATCCCTGGGCTGAGATGTAGACGTTTCGTTTAGACCTGAGCACTCCGATGTCTCTTGTTCTCTATATGTTGACCAGTTGTAGGTCTCTGTGTTAATGCCATCTACTACAAAAAGAAGCTTCTCTCATGAGGGTCAAGAGACAGACTAACCAGTGGATATAATATTATTAGAAGGCATTTAATAGTGTGTCCATTTAGCAGGATAATAAAGTAGTAGATTTTCCCTGTCTGTGTCCATTTAGCAGGATAATAAAGTAGTAGGTTTTCCCTGTCTAGCCATGTGCTCTTGGCCTCATTGACAGTGGCAGGTATAGGCTCCATCTCATGGAGTGGGCCTCACATCCAGTCACTCCCATAACATTTCTGTCACTATTATACCGGTGGCCATACCTTGCCAGGCAGGCCATTGCTGTGGTTCACAGGATTCACAGCTAGGTGAGGCTGATGGTGACTTTTCTCCTCTGATAGCTCTCATAGCACCTTCCAGCACTGTGAAAGCCGCAGCAGGGATGAAGTTCCCAGTAGAGTACCAGCTAGGTACCTGCATGTTCTATGAGTGTGTGATACCTTTCCCAATAGGGTCTTACTGTCAGGTTCTGGAGGGTAACCTAGAACATTGCCAATAGTCTATAATATTTGGGGACTCTGTGGGAACCCTTGTTTTTTAGTTTTGTTTTGGGTTTTGAGACAGGGTCTTTCTCTGTAACCCTAGAACTCATTATGTAGACCAGGCTGGCCTCAAACTCAGAGATCTTCTGCCTCTGCTGCATGATTGCTGGAATTAAAGGCATGCCACCACACCAAGCTGTTAAGCCCTTCTCTTAACTGATGCTCTCTGCACAGATATTGAGTTGACCATAATCTCCCACTTATAAACCATCCATTTAGTTGTGTCCATCCTGGCTTACCTACCCACTGCTGCTAGTGCACCCTGGTCTTTTCTGCCTCCACATTTCTCACACACTATTCCTCTCATGTTCCACTCTGCCACCTCCATACCTGTCCATCCTGTCAGTCACAGCTCAGCTCCGTTCAAAAACCTTACCATTTCCTTACCTTCACTGGGCACTTAGATTTCATCTCAGCTGCAATACACTTTCTAACTTGGGTAGGAGTCTCAGTCAGCTTAATCTCTGTATACTTCTTCCCGCTTAGATCATGGGTTAAGTACTCAGAGACTGAGTGTCTTGGCAATGTTTACTGTATTTGGTTCCTATTATATAACTACAGCAAGTAGAAATGATTGTGTGTGTGTGTGTGTGTGTGTGCACATATGTGTGTGTATTAAAGTCTGCACATGCTCAGATTCACCCAGCACCAACTGCCGTCTTCTCTGCTGGGTTATCCAGACAGAATCTTCTTTTCCTCTTCACCTCCAGGGTCCTCTGATAAACTAGTTTCAAGCCGTCTCTACAGTTAGGCCACCCTAAATGTACAGGATCCTATCTACGACAGCCAGTATTGCCCTGTTTGTCCTAGGCACCCCTAAAGTAGGCCTCAGTTTTGGGGTGTTAAGCCTACCATATGAGCTGGTGAATTATGCTAGCAAAAATCTCAACCGGCATATTATTCCTATGGTTCCTTACATAAATGGGAAAACTCATTCTAAAATATTCTAAACTTAAATCTTGTGTTCTTAATGGGATAGAATTAGAAGCAAACCCTCTTATTTTCTAAAACTTACTTCAAGATTCTCAAATATAACTTCTTGTGGTGAAGAAACCGAAGCACAAAGGTTAACATGTACCCTCAGAGCCAGAGCCAAAATAAACCAAGAGCTTGAAATAAGAAAAAAGCCAGATGGACAGAGCCCGGGGTCCTCCTACTCCACAAGCCCCTTTATGATGCTCAAACGTGGATTGACCAGTATGTTTTTTAAACATAGTTCTTTATATTTTTTTTGGAATTTCACATCATGCATCCCAGTCCCGCTCACCTCCTAGTCCCTCCGCATCTGCCTTTCACCGCTACAGCATGCCCCCCAAAAGAATGCCTCCAAAAACTTAATTAAAAAGAAAACAAAACCCACCTCATTTCTCCGTCTTTCCAACACCTCTTCCGTTCATCCTAGTGGCATCGGGAGCTGAGGTGTGTCACACAGTCTACCCTTTTGTCCAATCAGCCCCACCTGCAGAATGTTGAAATGAGTCATTGGTTCAAGGCCTCTGGCACACCATCATCATTGGACCCTCACTGAAACTTCCTGCTGTTCCCCAAGTTATGGAGATCCTGCTGTCATCATTCCACAGGACCAGTCCCTTCATGCACGCCAGCAGGTCATAGATGGAGTAGATAATGGAGTGGGTCAATCGATTGACCAGTATCTTAAGGAGTGTCTGTGGGGCACATTTGCTGATCCCCTTTGTCAGGGCGAGAGCAGAATCCCACAGTCAGGTAACAGTCCTTCTTCCCACCCTCTCTCCAGCTGTTTGACCATGTCACGGAACGAGAAATCACACTGAAAAACATTGGGAAAGTTGGCTTTGAGTTCAAGGTTCTGAACAGCAACCGGTCCTCACCAAAGAACCTGCTCCCTGGAGTACCACTTATCCTGCCCCTGTCGGTGAGTCACAACTGAGAGGACTCACACCCAACAGACAAGCCACACCCAGGGTGGGGGAGCACTGCTGTCAGTACCACAGGTGTGACTTTTTTAGTTAAAACTGAGAACTTGGAGTCAGATATGATGGTGCCCATGTGTAATCCCAGCATTCAAGAGGGCAAAGCAGGAGGACCAGGGGTTTGATGGACGCCAGTCTTGGCTACTTAGCGAGTCTGAGGCCATCCTGGGTTCTATGAACCTCTGTCAATAGATGTATTGATGGGTGGGTGGATAGAGTGACAGACAGAAAGATAGACTTAGGAACACTCTTCAATAAATGAACATTGAACAAGTCCTACATTACCCATTTCCAGATACCACGGACACATGATGAATCAATTAGATACAACCTAAGGATTTTCCCCATAATCATAATTAATTTTAGTCAGATGTGGTGGTGCATCTTTCAAATCCCAGTATCTTGGAGGCATAGGAAAAGTGGCCTTACATTTAAGGCCACCCTGTATGATGAGATACTCTTTCAATGGGGGGATGGGGGCGCATTTCCCACCAGTACATCAAATTTCCCTATAGTTCCCTGGGGCTTCCCCCATACCAGCCATGCCAAAGCAACTTTTCCTCTGCGTTTATGAAAACACCCGCAGCCTGCAAAGGGTCACTCTGGTTTCCAAAGTAAGGGGGGAAATGGCTCCTGATGATACTAGAGTGATCTCGCAGTTTTTAAAAACTTTTGTTGACTTTTTCTCCTCTTGAAGATGACACATGATTGTTATAAAAAAGTTAGATAATATAAAAATGGGTGGAATTAATTTATAGTTATTCATAATCCTTTTTCAAGTTTTATTTTTATGTATGTGTATGAGTGCCCAAGGAGGCCACAGAGGGGTGTCAGATCCCTCAAACTGGAGTCACAGGTCATTGTGAGGCACCTGGCTCAGGTCCTCTAGGAGCAGCAAGTGCTTTGGACCACTGTGCCGTCTCTCCAGCCCCCGTTCACAGTCTTACCATCCAGAGACGAGGAATGCTGTTCTCGCTGACATGTCATCCATACTTAAGCCCCTCACCAGTCCCTGTGGTCCTTGACCTGTGCGTCCCTGCATTTAACTCTACCCGATCGTCATGGCTGGGGCTTTCAAACACCAGTTAGTATCTGCTAAGCCGACTCCCTTTGTTCTCCCCCTGCCCGCCCACCTTAACTGGCCTTTTGAATTTGCATCTATGTTTCATTTTTCTCACTTCACAAGCTGACTTTTGTTTCTTAAAGATCAGTGGGAGTGTAAGGTTGTTTATTCCCTGAGTATACCCGTTAGCCTCATCTCATGAGTTTTCAGAAAATAACAGATTTAATTAAAATGAAGAAATCAGGCTGGAGAGATGGATCAGTGGTGAAGAGCACTTGTTGCTCTTGGAGAAGACTGGGGTTCGAGTCCCCGTACCCCCATGGCAGTTCGTATCTGTCCATAAGTCCAGCTCCAGGGAGTCCTGATGCCCTCTTTGGGCGTCCACAGGCACCAGTCATGTGTACGATTCATAGACGTACATGTGAGCAAAACACTCATCCACACAAAATAAAAAGTGAATGAATCTTTTTAAAATCTGGACATACTATTCATGTGCATAGCTGCTATCACAATTTTCATTCTTTTCTAAGTTATCTAAATTATATATTTCTTTTTATATCCAAGTTAATACACGTTTAGAATTTTTATACATTTATTTATGGGGAGCACAGTGCACGTGTGGAGGTCAGAGGATAATTTTTACAGTCAGTGTTCTTTGTCCACCACATGGATCCAGGAGATCAAACCCAGGTCATCAGGCTTGACAAGCATCACTGCCTGGAGAGTCAGAGAAGACGTGGGCCTCTCAGTTCCTGCTTAGCACATTCACTGTTGTGTTTAGGAGTCTCAAATGATTTTTAACACTAACGAATACAAGAAAAATCATGTTTTCAAGACTCCAGAGTGCAGATTATCACGAATCTCTATGAAATTAACTGGATAATCACAGCATTCAGATCTTCTCTGTCTTTTGTTTGTTTACTTTTCCTAAGACTAAATGGTACACAGAAAGGGTTTGAACTTCCACGTTAGCTGTATATAAATACAGAAAAGTGTGTGTTGTTGCTGGGGAGATTGTTCAGCGGACAGGGCACTTGCCATGCAAGTGTGAGGACCAGAGTTCAGACCCCCAGCACCCATGTGAATGCTGGTGGGCGTGGCAGCCCATCTGCAGTCTCAGCACTCAGCAGGCAGAGACTGGGGAGTCCCCAGAGCGAGCTGCCTAGCAAGACTAGCCAAATCACTGAGCTCTGGGTTCAACTGAGAGGCCTGGCTCCCTGGGTAAGATGGAAGATGATGGAAGAAGACACCAGTGTCAACCTCTGGCCTCACACACAAGTGAGCATCACCCACATATGCATTACACAGCCCACACACATGCAAATGCAAAATTGTGGGGGGGGGGGAGAAGAGAAATATGATCAAAATACCTTATATGACATTCTCAATTTTTAAAATATATAATTAAGAATTGTTTGTTGTATGCATGTTCATTTCTATGTTGGCACATAAGATTTTATGCCCATCAAGTATTCCTCACAGACTACATTTTGCCCATTTTAAGTGGTCTCTTTCACGTCTTTAATAGCTTCTGCTTTGAACCCACTTCACGTGGTCTCAACATTGCAATTTCTGTTTGTCTTGCCTCGCGCCATTTATCATAGTCTATTTCATCTTGGTCTAGGTTGCTCTCTCATAAAACATGAATTGTTGAATTTTATTGTTTTGATCTTGTCTGTCATTGATATAATTGAGATTTGTGGTATTATTTCCTTCCTTGTATTTTCTCTGTAATAGTTTTCTAAGTTTTTTCTGTCTTTTTCTAATTACTGCGTTTTCTTCTCTCTTTTTTTCTTTTCTTTTTTTTTTTTGTTTTGTTTTTTTCAAGACAGAGTTTCTCTGTGCAGTTTTGGTGTCTGTCCTAGATCTCACTCTGTAGATCAGGCTAGCCTCGAACTCTGAGTGCCGGGATTAAAGGTGTGCGCCACCACTGCCCGGCTCCTTCTCTCTTTCTTAAGATTTCCTTTGTCAGCATTTGAGTTTAATATGACTGCTTTTAGTGTGAACTGATGCAACTCTGTGGAGAAAAATTGGCAATATCTATTAAAATTACTCTTTGATCAAATTTTTCATATCTAATTATCATAAATACATCCTCCCACATTTGCAAAATCAAATATAAGACTCATTTCTGCATAAACTGTAATGGCAATATAAAAAAAAACAGGAACTTGCTGCCAGGTGGTGGTGGTGGTGGTGGTGGTGGTGGTGGTGGTGGGTGCACACGCCTTTAATCCCAGCACTTGGGAGGCAGAGGCAGGAGGATCTCTGTGAGTTCGAGGCCAACCTGGTCTACAGAGTGAGTTCCAGGAAAGGCGCAATGCTACAGAGAGAAACCCTGTCTCAAAAAACAAAATGAAAAACAAAAAAACACAGGAACTAAATGTCTATTGAGGTATTAAAACTGTATATATTAAGGCATTAAAATTGTGTGGCAGAATAATATATAGCAGTTAAAAAAGATGTAGCAATTCTAGAGATGTTGCAAGATATTTGATTACACTGTGTAAAGATATGTCACTCTGATTGGTTTAATAAAAAGCTGAACAGATTAATAAAAAGCTAATAAAATAGCTAGGCAGGATTTCCAGGAACAGAGGACTCTGGGAAGAAGAAGGGTGGAGACACGAGGAGACAAGGAGGAAGCAGGAAAGCAGAATGGACAGTACATAGACGAGGTAAACAAGCCTGGGGCAGCACAGCTATAGGCCAAGCTTTCACAATCAATAACAAGTTTCTGCGTCAATGATTTGGGAGCTGGCTGGCGGGACAAAGAAAGACTTGTTACATAGATATACCAATATTAGAGTTGATTCTGAGATCCTATTAGGTAAATAAAAAAGAAAAGAAAATGTGAAAACACTGCATTATATCCTGCCATCTACATTTAAAATCCGCTCATATGTGTGCATAATCTGGATTCAGTTAGCTAATAAGTATTAGCTAATACTATTCTTGCATCTTTGTTAGCGAGTGGTGATTGGTCCATAAACCTCCTTCTTCGTGCCTTGTCTGACCAGCTTGGGTGTAAGAAGTGAGCGTTCCCTTCCTTTCTGTTGTCTGGGATGGTTTGTCAACTGATTGTTTTCTGAGAGGCTGCCAGACTTGTTCAAATGCCACATGTGCCTTCTTCCTCCGGAAGACTCCTTGGCCTCAGCAATAAGTCAGTCTCACAACTATGATTTATCACAACAAAAGGGCACAAAGTGAAACCATCAAAAGCTGAAGCACAAGACAGAAGGTCAGAACCAAGGCACACCTGAGAGGATGCCTGCCAGGCAGCCCCACAGGACGCTAAGTCCCCTGCCTTGGTTATTCTTTTCATTTCTGTGACAAAATTCCAGGCAAAAAAATCAGTGAGATGGGAGGGGCGAGAAAGGGAGGTAGAGAGGGAGGAAGGACAGACGGATGGAAGGCTTGTTTAAGGAGTGTAGTCATCATGATGCGGAGCAGCCACTGATCTTCCACGTTGCAGCAGGAGCTGAGGCTGCTGGTGCCAGTGTCCACAGTCAGGAAGTATCAAGAGAGACGCATGCCAGTTGCTAAGCTTGCTTCCTCTATTCTTACTGTATCCCGGGCACCAGCCCATGGGGTGGTGCTGCCCATGGGGTGGTGCTGCCCACATTCAGGTTGTGTCTAACCTCCTCAATTAAACCATTCTGAAAACACCTTCACAGACACACAGACGGGATTGTTTCCATGGTGATTCTAAAGCCAGTCAAGTTGACAGTAAAGATTAATCGTCACAGCCCCCCCCCCCCCCCAGTAATAAACTGCAGCGACAGCCTGAGAGCTGCAGGGACTCACTAGAGACTGCCAAGGTTTTTACTGGAAGCTTGTCACATAGACGCTTCTGCCTGTCACATAGCAAAATTTCCTCAGAAAGCAAGCAAGGAGTTGACATAAGCTGTACTGTTTGCACAGATGGGACAAGGCAAGGAAATGGCAAGAACCTTCCAGAACTTTGGCTCCCAGATGCCAACCAAGGGTCAGCCTTGTAAGAGCCCTTTCTAGGATCCAGGGCCTTGAAGCTGCTGTGCTAACCCCCCTTTTTTAGCTAGGGCTTCTCTTTATGTCTGAATGGGATTTTTCTCTGTATGTTTTTCTTTCCCCTATATGCCAGCTATCCTATTATGAAGCCAAATTCTTATCATGAAAATAAATATTTTCAGAATACAGAATTGTCCATGCCAATTTAGCGTATAACAAAATAGAGATATTTGTCCAGCAGGATTGCATGAGAATTGTTCTTATTGGAAAATGCCTTGCTAAGCTTTGGAGACACAAGCTGAAACTCCCCTCATCCCAGAAGACTGAGCACAGGAAGGTGGCTATGCGGGGAAACAGGAGAATGTGTGGACTGCCCAGCGGAGGAGTGAGGAGAAGGGATAAAGAAGGTGTAAGGGTAAACCCCCACTGACTCAAGCACAGCATCCTCTGCAGCTGGACTGTGCAGTGTGGACATGCACATGTGCACACACACACACACACACCATACACACACCACACACACCACACATGCACACACACATACACACTCACACCACACACACACACACACACACACACACACACTCACACACACAATGCCATCAAATGTGTATAAATCTCACACAGTGATTCATGATGGTGAGGGTCCTGTGAAATTCAGGAATGAGCGTCAATAGCAGATTGAAATAACATGTAAGGAAACCTGAGAGTGGAGAGGAAGAGCATGGCTTCTCATGGGAGTTGTGACAGCAAGTGTCACTGCCAGTGTGGGGATTTGAGATAAGTTTATTGACTCTGCTAGGGGTTAGTGTATCCCAGAACATGTGTATTAAGTAAGTTATAGATCAGTACATCGCAATATGTTGTCATTGTTTTATTATTATTTATGCCGTGGCTTATTTTTCTTATTCTTATTCAATTAAAATTCAGTTCAAAGAATATATATGAATCCTAAGATTTTAAAAAGTGGACTAGGGAGGTTTAAAAAGAAAGGCAGGCATGGTGGTGCACACTTCGGTCATCCTTGCTCTGGGAGATGGAGACGGGCAGATCCCTGGGCTCCCTGGCAGCCAGCTTAGCCTACTTGATGGATTCCATGCCAATGAGAGACTCTGCCTCAAAAACCAACACCCATGCCCTGAGGAATGACACCCAAGGTTGTCCTCTTCTTCACACACACACACAACACACACACACACACACACACACACACACACACACGACACACACGCACACACGCATGCACACACACGCACACATGTACACACACATATACACACACACGCACACGCACAACACGGGGGGAGGGTATCAAAATTATGAAGAGACCAATCATAATGAATCACAGACACTTCTGAAACTAGAATTTGGCCAGTATTACTTTCCCAGTTGAGGTTCCAAAAACGTTTTGCTTTTTCCCAAGCTTTATTTTTAAAAATGGCACAGTTGGCCTAGAGAGATGGCACAGTGGTTAAGAGCGGTTGGCTGCTCTTCCAGAGGGCCCAGGTTCAAGTGCTAGCACCCACATGCTCACAATCATCTTAACTCTAGTCCCAAGAAATCTAGTGCTCTCTTCTGGTCACCACAGGCCCCAAGCACTCATGTGGTCCACAGAAACCACTCATACATATAAAAATAAAATGATTTAAATGGCCTAATTAGATGTAATCCATGGCAGCTTGCTTTCTTTGCCCAGCTTATGGATTTTTAAGGATTCATCCATATTGTTGCGTCATAGCTTCTAGTTCATTCATTTTCACTACTGAGTAATGTTCCTTTTCTAGCCATATTGAAATTTCCATCTTCCACTGAAACCACACTTAAATGTAGGTGAGTCAGCCAGTAGCTTCTCACTAGAAACAATCCCAACATGAATTTTCCCTTACATACCTTCTGACCCAAAGGTAGATGTTTTCCTAAGGGCTTCTGCCAAAATGAAATTGCTAGGTCATAGGCAATGTATATGGTCCAAGTCCAGCTTCAGTGGGGTTCAGATCCCAAAAAAGAGGAGGTGTGAGTCAGTGGGGGAAGAAAGGGGACAAATGCACATCTGAGGGTTCGCAGCTCTTTCTCTTCATCAGAGAGACTCTTTATGTATATAGCATATTGACTACACAAGTCACTGGGCAAGCGTCAGAGCCCTGGATCTTCTTTTCACGTCCCCATTAAATATCCAGGGTGAAAAGGCAAAGTACAAAGCAGTCTCATCTGAAACATCATCTTCAGACAGCGTCGATCAAATCAGAAAGTAACCAATTGCTCAGGGTCTGCAAAGCCCAGGACCTTCTGTCTTTACAGCCTGTGTCTAGGCTGGCTGCTCATGGGGTAACAATATGTTAGACAGTCTGAAATTATTTTACCTTAAGCAAGTTACGTGTAGAATCATTGGCTGTTTTCTAAAATGCAAGCTTTACAACATAGAATAAAGCATCTAACTGGCTGATTATAGCATTTTTTCTGTTCCTCAGTTTTGTAGCAGGGGCCTGCTCTTTATGTACACTCCCAGAAAGGAAGGTTCTCATAGCTCATTCTTTTCCCATCAGCCCGCATTCTTCTTTACTTCCTCCATGTTTGCTTCAGGATAAGACAATGGGTACACTGTGACATCTTGTATCCAGAGCCTGCAAGACATTTCTCAGAATCTACCCTATTGTTACCACAATCCTTGGGGCACAAGGACGACTCTTCCTTTTGTGACT